>NC_046384.1:2057202-2149279 GCF_011125445.2 Fundulus heteroclitus | reverse complement strand
ACCCCTTATTCTGACAGGACAGGATAATCCGTCTCTGGCCTGCACAACAACAGTTTCGCGCCTGTGCTCTTTCTTGATAGCGTGAGCTGTTAATATCTGTTGCATACCGCGCCGTAATTATTACAAATCACATGTGGTCCTGGGTAAACTAATACCGTGCCAATAGGGCCAATGTGTTGAATAAACAATCTGTGAAGCAACACTTTTGACTTTTGATTAATATTTTCTATTAAGCTGCACAAATACCACATTTTAAAGCAATCAAAGTTGTAGTGATTTATTGATATGCCATATATTGTCCTCCTTTTTGGTGAAATGGTCCCCTAGTTACGTGAAGAAAAATGAGGTATTTCGATATTTAGCATCTTTGTGGATATATTTTATTTATTTTTTAGATGCAGATTTAACAAGTTTCAGCGAGGGGGAGTACAAATTGAAGGTTTTAGAGAAATCAAACAACAAGGGGGAGAATCTTTCCACTTAAAGATTTCATGCAACATTTGCAACTGCTTAGGCATATTTAGTTGCTTTACCCAATTGTTCCTTTCCTACTCTGCTAACATGTAACCGTTGTGCTAAAGTAACTATGCTTAAGTAGACGGAATGTGCAAACTGGAATATTTGTCATTTTCACGTAATGATTTTTGATGTCTTTCCAGAATGTACATAAAAAAGGTGTTCAGCGAATCAGCAGGACAATCCAGCAAGAATAAAGAAGATGAAGTGAAACATCTCAGTACTAAATGGGCAATCCACGAACAATAATCATTTGCACGAACAATACGCCCACACTGTCGGACCTCCCACAGGGCTGTGTGGGGGTGTTTCGACAGGCGCGTTTTTGCTGCTGGCTGTGTCTGCAGTTAAACCCTTCTTGTCGCTCTGCAGAATTAGAACTAAAACTAAACACGGAGACGCAGTTTAGTTCCTATGCTCCACTGATCTGTAACAAACTTCCAGAAAACTGTAACTCCTTCTAAAAACTCACAAAATGATGTGAAAATGTTAACTCACCCAAAGCCAATTTCCAGCCCAATGCATTAAAAAAAATAAAGCCAGATTGGCAACCTTTTATTTTTTTTGGATTTTATTGACATTTTTTCACCACTGTGGGAGTGGTCACAGAGCCTGTTCAGCCTGAAGCAAATAAAATGATTGTTTGTTCATTCTTCATTCAGAAAGAAAGAGTTTGAGTTTAAACTTGCCTTTATTACACATTCCAGCAATCAATACAACTAAATCACGTTAACAATATAAAAGAAAAAAAATCAAAAATTAAAAACTAAACATCCACCTTCATCCACCGACCAAAACACCGTTAAACCCCAGTTACCTACAAAAACATCTATGCTCTTTGTTAACTAAAAAACTTGAACACGAGCAATTATCAGTCTCTGAAATAGAACAAGAGCATCTTCAGTTATGGACCATTCTTTTTGTTCTTTCTTGATGTCCATGTTGCTAGTTTTGCCATTCCGAAAGGAAATTTAAAAGCACATGAACAGATTTCTTCCTTGCGCAATATCGTGGACCATAAATAAATATCAGTTAGAAAACTGTACACCGAAACCACCAAACAAACGATCCAAAACAAGAAAAAGAGGAACCCATCTAAACATTCAGCAAAAATATGATGTAAGTTTCCTCCTGCAAACAATAAGGACAGCTGACACTAGTGCCAGGATAAGGTGTGCCAGATACCTGTTTGTAGCTATGGCCCCGTGTACAATCCTCCACTGGAGGTCACCCACCCGTTTTTCAATCGGGGGTTTGTACAGGGACGCCAACAGCCACTTGGAGAGCTGGTGTGTAAAAAACTCAGTCCACTTCGACACCCTCACCTTGCTAGAGAATGTAAATTCAGAACTTTCACACAAATATTGTACAAGCCCTTTTTTCCTAATCCTTCAAAATGTCCTAATTGCGTAACTTGGAAATACAACAGCTTTTCTGCCTCATCCTGCCATTGATCCACTGCAGGAGAGACATTTAGATGGAAATACATATTACTACTGGTCCTCCCATTGGTCAGACAGAGTACCATCAGCAGCAAATGCTCTGACAGAGTCTGACAGAGAAGCACATGATTCTTCTTTCAGCCTTAACACCAGTCTGTTGGATCACACATCCAAACGCTCAGTTAGGTCGGACACAGATAACTTCATCAGATGACCCAGCTTCACACATCCCGCTTCTCTCATGTTAGATCTCAAAGTACCAGACGACAACAGCTGTGACGGGATGAAAATTGTTCTCAAACAGAGGTTCTTCAAATATCCACATCCCTGGTGTTGTATCAGCCGTCCTCTCAAAAATGAAAATCTTCCGGCATTTAATACCGATTGGTAAAATGGAGTAAGACCAGCCAAGTCCAAGGATCCTTGTCATAACAAAGAGAGCTTTTATCATATCCAAACATCCTGCTTCCTTAAGAGAAGACATGGCGTATCCAACCATGGTAATCCAGTACCATACAACAGTTTCTGCGCAGTTTGAAGCCTGAAGCTGCAATCCGTGGACGTGATGTCTATGAGTCCTTGTCCTCCCTCCTCCACTGTAAGTACAGGGCAGGCAGCTCTCACCCAAGGTTGTCCAGACCAGAAAAAAACCCACTAGAGTCCTTTGAAGACATTGTATGAGAGATGGCGGTGTAAGCTTATGCCAGAGGCCGAAGCAACCAAGTTATTAACCACCAGAACCCTTCCTCTGTAAGACAGCTGAGGCAGCAGCCATTTCCATTTGGTTAGTCTGAGACACACTTTCTCCATACACCCTCCCAATTTTTTTCCAAAAAAATATCTGTCCCTAAAGAAAACACCCCAAAATTTTAAACCTTGGCTAGCCCAAATAATATTACTTGGTAAAATAGGGAGATTATTAATCCATGGGCCAATATTTAATCCAGAGCTTTTTTTCCCACTTTTACCTTCGCTGAAGATGCCTTTTCAATAAGCTCTAAACAGTGTTGAAGACCTTTACATCATTCTGATTTCTAATAAAAAAATTTATGTCATCAGCATAAGCAGAGACACTAAACCTGAATGATTAGGGATACCTGGAAGAATAACACCAGTCAAAACAGAACGCTGTTAATGTAAAAGGGGTTCAATTGCAATAGAACACAATAGTCCGGAAATAGGACACCCTTGTCTAATACCTCTGTGAACCTTAACAGGACAACTTAATCCCCTCCAATTTTAACAACACAAACTACTTCTCTATACAATAAACCCACTAAAGAAATAAAACCATCACCAAAACCAAAAGCCCTTAATGTAGAAAACAGAAAATAATGATCAACCCTGTCAAAGCTTTTTCCTGATCCAAGCAGATAATGCCAACATCAATTTCATATAGATAAATTTATATCTGTATGTTTACTGCACCAACATATAACTATTTTCTGCATATAAATGCTTTTAATATGTCCTTAAGCAAAGACAAACCGTTTGCTTTAAAAAAAAATTTAAACTCCTCCATATCAATGCATTCAGGAGCATGGGACATTTCAAATTACAAGGAAAGAGGCATAAAACGGAACAGAACTTAACTCACACAATATGTCGTCCAGAAACAGTGTGGGCTTTCTTACAATACTGAATGCTCTATAATTGTATTTCTGTTACTTTTTTGATTATGCACATCTGTTAGCTTTTTATTCTGAAAAATCTAATGTCCCATTCTCCTGAATGCACCATAGTTTCTGACGCTCACGAATGCATCACACTGAACGCACGTCTGATCGTCCGCTTAAGACAAAGCTTTGCAGTTTCAAAACTCACGTCGGCTCTCACGGTTATTGTTGTCTGTAAATGACAAGAGACCAACAAATAAAAAAAAATTCCACGTCCATACTTTAGAGATATTTATCAAGTCTCTTAAAAGAAAAAGATTATCCATAATAGATCTGTCAGTACACAGTAGGATTGATCTTATGTATAATGGATTCAAGAATGTTCTTCAACCTGTTCCAAAGTACTTTAGAAAATATTTATAGATCTACGCAAAGGAGGGAAACAGGTCTCCAGTTTTTCAACAAAGTCAGGTCTCCTTTTTTGGAAGCAAAAGAGGAACAGCTTTACGGCAGGATGATGGCAAATGATGCCTGACGAAGGAACACTTCCGAAGCACCTCCCACGAAGTCCTCTTCCCAAAATCTGCCAAAAATTGTTTAAAAAAAATCTCGCAGGTAATCCATCCAGACCTGGAGTTTTTCCAGGAGCCCGTTTGTCCCAACAGCGGCGAGTCAGCTCTTCCAATGAAACTTCCAGTATCCGAATCGAAAATCGCGCCCGATCTGCCGGCAGAAAGTTTGAGGAAAACCATCCGACCGGATCATTCATATAGCTGTCTGTTTAACAGTCCTGGCCACGTGAAAAGATCACTGGAGAAGGCCACAGCCTGCTCCTCATGTGGCCAATCAACTGTTTTGTTTGACTGATATTCTTCTCTAAGTTGAAAAAGAAAGATGTAGGGGCATCCATATCTTTAATATGACAACATCGACCGAACTAAAGCCCCTTTAGCCCTTTCATCAAAAACGACTTAACTGATCTTTCTTTGTTTGAGCTGTTTCATTGTTTGTAACATCTGTGAGCAAATCATTTTCTAATTGTGTTATTTAATTTTCTAAATTCTGAATCACCTTCTTAATTTTAATTGTAGAATGAATAGTGTACTGTTGACAGAATACTCTTATCTGAGCCTTCCCTACCTCCCACCAGTCAGTTAAAGATGTAAAATCTGACTTTCTTACTTTCCATAACTGCCAAAAATTACTAAATACTTTGACAAAAAAAAACATGTCTTGAAGCACTTTAATATTGAAATGCCAATACGATTTACATCTAGTAGTGGATGAGAGACACAAATCCATATGAACTAAATGATGGTCAGAAAATCCAACAGGAGAAATTCGGCAGTTGGATAGTCCTATTCTATGAATACCAGAAATAATATAAATCTATCCAATCTAGCCCCACTAACTGTTCCCTCTTTTATTTTTACCCATGTGTACTGTTTATCTTGGGGGTGCAGATTCTTCCAAACATCAACCAAATTCAGCTCTGATATTAACTGAGTCAGCTTAAAAGATGATGAATGATGAGGTTCCTCCCCTGTTCTATCGGTAGTGAAATTAGTAGTGCAGTTCCAATCCCCACCCATCACAACCACACTCATTTTGGTTTTAAACTGCTGCAAAAAACTGTATTTTCTCAAATGTCTTTAATCCTGGCTGTTGTGTTCTGTTAGCTTTGTATGCATTGTGTTTCTAACTGCATTGATTACTGGAGGCGCTGGGGGCGCTGTTGACTAGTATGTAGGGAGATGCGGGAGAAGAAAAAATAAAGAAGCTGCGGCCCTCCGCTCCTGACTACGTGTGTTTGCAAGTCTTCTTCCGAGTCTGAAGACGAACAAAAACCACAACCAAATTGGCGACGAGCGTAGTAGTGGAGACGTGATGGCTCTTCTCTCCTTGCAACCGCCTTGCCGTGGTTCCTGGATTGCCCAGGTGAACCTAAACTTTCCATTTGCTACGTGGAAGAAGTTGTTCGACAACTACTTGCTGCCATTGGGGGCGACGGTTTTTCTGATGCGAGGAGGAGGAAGGGGCCCTGCTTATTCACTGCCTGGGAACGGAGGGTAAACCGCATCTACAAGCACCTTTACCCACTCGAAAGTGATGATACGACGGATCAGTGAAGGCTTTGGAAAAATACTTTCAGCCCCAAATTGAACGTTGTCGCCGAAAGATTAACCGTTTAGGCAACGAGCATAAAGCTGTGGGTGAGTCACTGATTGTATGGTCGCAGCATTACGAGAGCTCGTGAAACAATGTAAATTTGTGAGGGATGGAAGACTGGCAAAGCTACGGGATCAGATTGTAGAGGAAAACAATTAACCCCCGCCATACGTGAAAGACTGTTAATGGAGAAGAATTTAACGTTGGACAAAGCATTGCAAATAGCTAGGCGTCACTGAAGCTGCCATAGCGATGCAAAGCCATAGCGGTCAGTGAACTAAGCCTGTTGCTGCCGTTCAAGTACAAAAGAAGGCCGCAAGCCAAAGCCAAAACCGCTAAGAAGAATGACGGAGCTATCACGTGCTATCGATGTGGTTCTGCAGACCACAAAGCCAACGATAAATCAAGCCCTGCCAAAGACTGTAAATGTAACACCTGTGGAAAAATTGGACATTTTTCAAGAGTGTGCAAATCTGCCCAAAAGCCTGTTAATGAAGTGACTGTGCCTGAAATATCTGTTCTAACTGTTGAAGGTTTCACTACTGATGCAAAACTGATGTGCCCTGTTACTATTACTGTACCAAATACTGCACACAAATGTAATGTTAAACTGCTAATAGATACAGGGTCTGGTGTTTCTATTCTACCAGAGAGTGTTTACAAAGGCAATTTCAGTACAGTTAATTTGAAAAATCCTGGGGTGCAGCTTGTGACCTATTCTAGGGAAAAGTTGACTGTATTAGGATGCTTGAAAGCTGATGTGACTTACCATGGCAAGAGTGCCTCTACAGACTTCTACATAGTGAACACAGGGACGCCTATACTGGGCATGGACCTGGTGACTGCCCTCCAGCTGCACATTAAAGGTGGACAGTTAATACCAGAGGCTCCGAAGGTCTGTGCTACACTCGACCAAGCCAAAGGTTCAACCACTCCATGTGACCAGGAATGTGAATCTCCAGTTGCATTTGGATGTGCTAAGAACTTTGTGCACAAAGTGAAGCTCCGGGCTGAAGTGAAGCCTGTACAGCAGAGACTTCGACGCTTACCCCTCTCAGTTCGTGAAGCTGTTTCCAAGGAACTAAAGAACCTGGAAGAGCATGGTATAATTGAGAAAATTGATGCGTCCGAATGGGTCTCTCCGATTGTAGTCACTAAAAAGAAGACTGGTGGCATACACATGTGTATTGATTTGAGGGAACCTAATAAGGCTGTGATTATGGATAGCCATCCTTTGCCACTGATTGAGGACATACTGTCAGAATTGCGAGGCGCTGTCATGTTTTCAACTCTAGATCTGAAATCCGCTTACCATCAACTGAAACTGCATGAGGAGAGTAGAGGGCTCACGGCTTTCATTACGCATGAAGGCTTGTACCAGTATTGCAGAGTCCCCTACGGGCTGAGTTCAGCACCTTCAGCTTTTCAAAAGATGATGACTGAAATCCTCAAGGGCCTTAAAGGGGTACAATGCTACCTTGATGATGTCATCACTTATGGGTCTTCAGAAGCTGAACATGAGGCTAATCTGCGTGCAGTGTTGCACAGGATTAACGATGCAGGACTGAAGCTCAATGTTGAGAAATGTCAACTCCGTCAAACCACTCTGAACTTTCTTGGCCAAAAGATTGGACCAGAGGGTCTGCTACCAGATGACTCACATGTTGCTGCCATCCTACAAGCTCCACCCCCTGCCGATCCTGCAACCCTGCGCTCATTCCTGGGCCTGAGTGCATGGTATAGCAAGTTTGTTCCCAACTATGCGACTGTTGTTGAACCAATGAGAGCTCTCCTGCGAAAAGACGTCTCATTTCACTGGAACAAGGCAGCTCAAGCAGCATTTGATCAAGTCAAGCAGTTGATTGTGCATAGCCCTGCACTCGTGCTTTTTGACCCCAGCAAGCCTACCGTTGTCTCAACGGATGCTTCAGACTACAGAGTAGGTGCTGTCTTGACTCAGCTGGACAGTAAGGGTGCAGAGCAGACTATTGCTTTCGCTTCTCGCAGTCTGTCTGATGCAGAGAGGAAATACTCAGTTGTTGAGAAGGAAGCTTTAGCCTGCGTCTGGGCCGCTGAGAAATGGCGGACTTGGCTATGGGGAAGAAAATTCCTCCTACATACTGATCACCAAGCTCTGACAACGCTGCTGACTACCAAGGGAAATAATCGCGCTGGTCTCCGCATAGCGAGATGGTCGGCTCGCCTACTGGAGTTCGACTATGATGTTGAATACAGAACTGGATCTCTGAACCATGTTGCTGATTGTTTGTCTAGACTTCCACTTCCTGAAACAGACAATGCATGTGCAGAAGATGTTGAGTCGGTAGCTGCTATCCTCACTGACCTGAGTGCTGTGTCTGAGGAGGTCTTTCGCTCAGAGTGCAATGCCTGCCCAGTACTCACCAAGCTGCGTGTGCAGATTCAGAAAGGCTGGCCCTCATGAAAGACTACATTGGAGCCTGACTTACAGCCATACTTCCCAATTCGCCATGAGCTTTCGGTCATGAATGAATGCATCGTTAGGGGTACTCATCGTTTGCTGGTTCCACTGTTACTGCAGAAAAGACTCATTGACATAAGCCATGAAACCCACCAAGGTATTGTGCGCACCAAACAACGCCTTAGAGAATTGTACTGGTGGCCTAAAATGGACTGTCAGGTAGAGATTTGCATTAAAAACTGTACTACATGCAGACAAAATGATAAATCTACTGTTACCCATGAGGCTCCACTTCAGCCTGTTTCCCTACCAGCTGCTGCTTGGGAAAAGGTGTCTGTGGACATCATAGGCCCAATGGAAACAGCACCTCCTGACTGTAGGTTTGCTATATCAATGGTTGACTACTTTAGCAAATGGCCTGAAGTAGTGTTTGCTCCACGGGCTGATACAGCCACTATCATCTTGTTTCTGACTTCCATTTTCTCTCAAGAAGGGAATCCAAAGACATTGATCACTGATAATGGCCCTCAATTTCTCTCTTCTGAATTTGCAGATTTTCTAAAAAAGAGGGGAATCCAACACCTGAGGTCAGTGTATTATCCGAGAGCCAATGGAGAAGTCGAGAGGTTCAATAGGAGTGTTAAAGACTGCTTACAAACTGCATCAATTCAAGGTGAACCCTGGAAGTCATTCCTGAGAGCTTACTTAACGGATTACGGAGCAAGACCCCATTCCACGACTGGAGTATCCCCTTCAGAGCTGCTCCATGGTCGGCGAATGAGAACCAAGCTACAGGTAATCGACATGCCTGTCCCATCAACAGATAAAACGTCTGTGCAAGAAAGAGTGGAGAATAAACAATTAAAAATGAAAGAATACACTGATTTGCGCAGACATGCTAAAAGCTCCAATTTCCAACCCGGTGACCAAGTGCGGGTTAAGAAGCCATGGAAAGTAAGGAAAGGAGAACTGAAGTTTTCTGAACCAAAAACTGTCCTGAAAAAAAAGGACTAGACACTTACCTGCTGGATGATGGAAGGACCTGGAATGCTTCGCACCTTTCAGCACTTCCAGAATTGAGCACCGCACCCTTGAGCTCTGATTCTGATAGAGCTATGGACTGTGTTAATACAGGGACTGAACAAACGTCTGAATCTGACTGTGATACCCAGCCCCGACCTGTCAGGATTAGGAATGCACCTAGCTGGACAAAAGACTTTGTCATGGGAAAGTAAAATGTGTTTTTTACTATGGTGAGATGTGTTGCGGAATTACATACTGTTGAAAGTGATAATGCCGGGTTGATCTAGCCTAGTTTGGTTGCTGGAGGCATTCTTTGTTCAAAAGGGGAAGATGTTGTGTCTGTTAGCCTTGTATGCATTGTGTTCTAACTGCATTGATTACTGGAGGCGCTGGGGGCGCTGTTGACTAGTATGTAGGGAGATGCGGGAGAAGAAAAAATAAAGAAGCTGCGGCCCTCCGCTCCTGACTACGTGTGTTTGCATGTCTTCTTCCGAGTCTGAAGACGAACAAAAACCACAACACTGGCCTTCCCTTAGTTTTGTACATAAACATTAATAAAACAAAAAGAAAAACTTTCTATTTCTGCTCTAATCACCAGGACCCTTCCCGGGACTAACTCAGTGTGTGATATTATATTAGCAACCAATTCTGGTGAAAATAAAATCGCTACACCAGCAGACGACCTGGTCCCATGAGACAAAAAATAATTCCCTTTCCAACTGATACCCCATTCTATCTCATTTTCATGATCCTGTAAGAACATAACATCTAACTTCTTTTGACTGATCACCTCCAAACTGACTGTTTTTTTATGTGGATCCCTCCCACCATTGATGTTTAAAGATCCCACTCTGATATTACGCATACAAGTGAAAAGGAAAGGAAAGATAAACAAAAACAGTAAAGAAAAGACCACCCAGTGTTCCATAATCATAACCTTATTTCTGAAATTTTAACCAATGATTGTCTGCGGACATTTGTCATATGCTTTTATAAACGGAATCGCTTCTTTTCATCAAACATTTCAAAACCAACTATTTTCTGCACCATTCGTGGACTCTTAATAAATTTTTCCACATCAGGAAAATAGTAACTTTAACATGTTTTCCAAATGTTTCATCAAGGAAAACATTGATTTCTTCTAAAGTATACAAATAGCCACTGGATGTTTGGGAATCTGCGATTGAAACAGTGTCTGAATCACTGTCATACTCCATATCATCTACCTGTGCAGCGTCAGCTGTAGACTGGGCCGCCGCCCCCTCACCTGCCGGCTGCAGCGCAGCCTCAGCAGAACCAGAGACAGAGTTAGCCGTCTGATCTGTTTCGGAGTCAAGATGACCACAGTTAGAGGACTCTTTCGGAACATTAGTTCCAGGTTTCTCCATGTCATCCCATATTGACTGTCCGGCCATAGCACTGCTTCCCTCACCAGCGTCAAAGACAGGTGATGGGGGAAACGCCCCCTCCTCTGCAGCCGGGGGAATATCAGCATTTTGAGATGCCTCACCATTTGTACTTGTTTTAACCTGCTCTGTCGGGTTTTTGTGTGGACAAGCAGACCTTTTATGTCCAACATCCCCACATTCACAACATTTCATGTTTCCGGTGCTTGCGTAAACCATGTAAGAACCTTAGTCACATTTAACTATGAAAAATAATACTCCCAAAATAATAACCCGGGTAGAGGCCACTGCAAGCGAGGACATCTGTAAATACTCTCCACCTAATGTCACTCCACTGACAATCAACTGGGTAACAAAACGCTCCTCTTTCAAAAACACCACAACTCCCTTATTCATTCTTTCACTTTCTATCAGACTCACCACATGCAGCCTCACCGTCACCAACACACTCCCAGCATGACAGACAGACAGACACCATAAAAAATTATGTAACATACTTAAATACAGTGAACAATGTATTTTCATGCATGTTTATGTTGCTCCATGTTTGAGGTTTACAACAAAACAATCCTGTGAAAATCCGCTAAGAAAGAAAAATTAAGAGAGCCGAGTTTTGCTTGAATAAAAATGCTGAAAGTTCACTGCTCCTGCTAAATATTACACTGAGCAGAGCTGCTGACCTCCCCAAGATGGCGACCCAACTCTGCTCAGCGCCCATAGCTGATAAAGTTCGATGCTGGGTCTACTCTTTATGTCTGTGTTTAACACCTGTACTTTAGTGCAATTGTGTGCTAATGGTGTGTTCTTTATTGGGTGGTTACAGTCCTACACTTTTAACATGAGTCCCAGAGAGGTTGAGATTTGGGCTGTTTTCTTTTTTTTAAGTTGGGCAGGTTTTAGGTTGCTTAGAAGGCATAATCAAAATGCCTTCTGAGCATTTCGATTATAGTTTTTTCAGTAACAGTGTGGATTTTTTTTTTATCTCTCCTCAAGTGTAGGGCCAATCAGAGCAAAGAAGGGACATATTGTGACGTGAACAGACTGAGGACAAACCAGGTTTTCAATGTAGGTGTCAAAGGAAAAGTTAGATTTAGAGTGACATCATTAATATTAAGGACCACCAAAAACTTCAGTGGGTCTATTGTTATTCTCTCAGAACAGCAGCTAGAGCTGCAGTGAGTCTCTCCCTACTTCCCTCAGGCAGCTGCCTCATCCTGAAAAACCTGCATGCAGTCAGAGTAAAGAGAGCAGAGAGGAGACCTGCTCTCTTTACTCTGACTGCAGATGTATAACACATGCACAAAGCTGCCTGTGATTCCTAACTGGATTACAAAGCGGGACATAAATATTATGTAAATATAGGTTTTAACATTCACATTTTTCCTGAAACTGTTGCACTAAAATAATTACCTGATTACCACAAAGCTTGAATCACTTATTCACCTCGTTCAATGCGTGTGCCTCTGATTATTATCTTTCTGGTAGAATTAGATGTATGCAGTGTGGATTTGGGCAATGTATAAAATTTCCTACATTATTACATAAATTAATCTTTGTGTGTTGCATTTCAATAACATTTTAATGACAGCGGCACATTAATCTTTATAGTTTTGTCTGATTGGATGCTAATGAATCCAGAGAGTTTTGGCCTTTAGTTGCAACACAGGACCCAGAAACAAAGTAAAGCAATCCTTACTGTTGATAGGAGCAGCAGTTAATGGAAAGCTGCTATCAGTCTCCTCCTTCACAAGGAGCTGCTCTCCTTCCTGACGGGCCCCGGGTTCCTCCTGTTCCTCCTTTATGTGGAGGGGCTCTGACTCCTGCTGCTCCCCCTCAGGACTCTGTTCTTCAGGAGCCTCTTCTTTAACATCTGCAGCCAACACTGAAACACATTACATGCTTTATCAACAACTAGATCTTTACAATGTTACAACAATGTCAACAGATGAGACTGAAACTGATCAAACAGCCAAAGACGTCATGTTGACCACCCCATCCCCATCTTATTGTAGCCGTGGCAACAGTGGACAGATACAAGCACTAATGCAATGTTTTTACAACTTTTAAAAAAGAGGGAATTAGGTGTGGAAATATAGCAGTGTTTCACTAATAAACCTTCCCATGACTGAAAGATCTAACGTCTATAGGCTTCAGTCAGTATTGAATGTCGGTTTTTGGCAAGGTCAGTCTCACATACACCCACAAACCCCATTAATGTCAGCCTATAAGGATAAGGACTGGCCGAAGATAAAAAGGCACACCTGACAAGGGTTCTTCCTTCTTTGTGCAGCGCCGCTGTGTTGGGAAGACATTCAGCTGAATTTCTGCATGTTGCCTTTGATTTGGACTCCTGGGCCCGAGTGATCCATCACTATGTCGCCTGTATCATTAGGGAGGTCTAGACTTTAAAATTAATGTTAATTAGTTTTTGATCCAACTGGAAGTTCCATCATCTTCCAGGGACAGACAAGATCCACTCGTTTTTGTTTTGGTAAAACAAATCGTCGGAGGAGCGCCCAGAGAATATGTGTTTCTGCCCCTCAGTGAACTTTGCTAATCCCACCCCAGACTCCGGCTGAGATCGACAAACGCTCAGGTGTGCAGCATCAATCTCCTTGGTCGGAGGAACACCACGTAAAGGATTTCCTTTTTTTACACTAAAAGTGGTATTTTCTGCGTAGGCAGAACTTAGGAATAGTTTTAATGCTTAAGTACTACAAAGTTTGTTTAAACTGTGCTGGAAATTTCCAATGTGTTCATGTGCTAGAAGTGATTTTGGCTCTTTTGGTTTTGTTTGGTGAGAAAGGAGCTGCACCCGACAAGCAGCATTCACTCCTGGAGAAGCGTAGAGCTACAGGGAGAGTCGTCTGCATTGTACATGGCTTTGCAGCAATCCCTCATACTGAGCAAGCATGAAGCGACAGTGGAAAGAAAAACTCCCCGTTAACGGGAAGGAAATCTCCGGCAGAACCGGGCTCAGTTTGAACGGTCATCTGCCTCAACCGACTGGGGGTTACAGAATACAGAGCAGAGACACAACAAGACACACAAAAAAGCACAGAAGCAAACATTGATCCAGTAATATGTTCTACATTAAATGGTAATAGCGGGTGATCTGTCTTCTCTGGATGATGTCACAAAGAAGAACAGGAGATCTGTATTTGTGTTATAACTGTATAAGAGTTCAAGCAGTTCTGGTACAGGACATCAGCAAAATAAAGATAGGAGGCTACAGCGGAGATTCCTGCAAAGGGTACGATTGGTACTTGGACAGCACCGGCCTAAAACAGTCAGGACATTATTGGGGAAATGTTTTTGCAACCACTGATCGATGGCCAGAAAAATCATATGGCCACTCCAATAAAGCTAACATATGGAAAATAAGAATGACAATGCATCTAGCAGGAAAAGATTTAATTCTTACATTCAATACAACTAGTGAACCACTGCCAGAAAAACCTGAATCCTTCGGTCAATACATAAATCCTCCTTGCCATGTATTAATACTTTGTATTTGGAGAGAACATGAACAGGACCCTTGTGTTCGTTTAGGATTTTGTCCTAATGTAACTGCCTACAATGTAAACAAAATGAATAACAAAATCTCTGAAGAAGGAACACTCACACAGGGACCCAAAACAGATTAAGAGATGGCACCCTTAATAATAAACAGCCCCCTCACTACCAATGAATGGTTTCAGGTCACAACAGGAGTCTCAGGACAAAAACAGCTGGCTGCTAATGGTAGAGCAAGCTGCTAACAGGTCCGGACAAAGCTGCGTAGTGTGTATGGGTCCCAGGCCGCTACTCCAAGTTGTTCCAGCAGTAATGGATGCTGAATGTTTACTAGAGGTAATGAACAAAACTGTTCCAACTACCAACTTTTCACAATGGGACAAAATTTACCCTTTGGCTACAGCACAAGAACAAAAACCTTTGTTCTTGAATCAGCATTGAAACAGCATTGTGCTGGTGGTGTACTATCAACAAGAATATGGAAATTACGTTCATTACAATGTGCAACGACTAGGGAATTGGAAACAGAGTGGTTTTGAAGCAGTACATGGACAACTGGCTGCAACTTTAATCATGGCTTTTCAGAATGTAATTGCTCTAGACATGTTACTGGCAGAAAAAGGAGGAATCTGTGCAATTTTTGGTGAGCTATGTTGTACTTTCATTCCAAACAATACAGCCTCAAATGGCAATCTCACTGTCGCCCTGGAAAGCCTACGGCGTGGACACGTCCATGTGGGACTCATGGTTGGAAGAAAAAAACTCTATGGAGAAATGCTCCAGCAGTTAGAGGTGAAGAAAAGGAGTGTCGAAAAGCTGAACGCAGGTGGAGAAAGAACAGACTTAAGGTTCACTATGACATCTATAAAGAGAGACAGTCTCCCTGTCGCCCTCGAAGGCCTACCGGGTGGACACGTCCATGTGGGACTCATGGTTGGAATTTTTTTGGAAAAAACCGCACTCTTATTTCATCAGTGCTTGTGTCCACAGCTGTGGTTGCCGCCATCTTGACCCTTTGTGGGTGCTGTTGCATCCCATGTCTTCAAGGTTTAACGCAGCAGTTAAAAACTACTGCAATAGCTCCTCCACAGGAACATTATCCTCTTTTGGCTCCCAGTGACTATGCAGATGACCAGGAAGAAGGCAACATAGAAACTTTATTTGTCAACCAGGTGTAAACTCACAAACTCACAACCCCTCCGAGTGTACGTGATAATGTGATAATGTACGTGATAATGTGATAATGTTGCTGTTACTCCATGATCTAGCAGCCAAAAATTGTCGATGAAGTGTCTGTTTAGTGAAAATTGTAATGGTATTTTTCATCTGACATTATACGCCATAAACAGGGGGGAAATGTTGGGATAAATGTTTATACTTCATTTACCGATTTATCTTATGATGTAGTAATGTAAGCTTCTGATATAATCATATTACTTACATGATAGCTTAATCATGTCCCTGTGAAGAAACAGAAGACACTCTGTTTCTTCTCCTTCTGAAACAAGACGACTCAGCTACAAGATTATGTGCTGACTGAACGCGATTGCTCAGCTGTGTATCTTTGTTGACAACTGAGGCTGTAACTATCCTGTTTCCCCACCCTTCAGTACAGCCTCAGTCATGTAACTAGGGAAACGCCCCAAACTTAATAAAATCGAGGAGAACGCTGAGACCGGCAGAGTGGGTTGGAGACTGTAACTGCACGGTCTCTTCCTACTCTCCTCGAGTATGAAACCAAACTAATTTTCTTTGTGCCTTTCTTTCCCTGTGTAGTATGATGTTCTAGGTGCTTAGACCTGACACAATCCCAATCGACTGTGGGAGCCAAAAACAAGATCAAAACAATAACAATGAATTGGTCTACAAACTGGGTTTATTAAACATGAGATCTGTTAGTGTTATGATATATTTTTCTGGGATGGACCCGGACACAGCACGCACACACAGAGTCAGTTCTTATGAGTGAGTTTTATTGAATAGTTTGGAAGATGGAGGATGAGACCAGAGTCTTTCAACGGACGGAGGTGAAGGGTGTAGAAGCTGGCCGGCAGGAGGAGTGTGGAGAGACTGACCGGGAGGAACTCTGGAGCCGAACACTGGAGAGCAGAACATCTGAGCCGGGTGCTGGAGAGCAGAGCATCAGAGCCGAGCAGTGGAGAGCAGAACGTCAGAGCCGAGCAGTGGAGAGCAGAACGTCAGAGCCGAGCCGTGGAGAGCAGAACGTCAGAGCCGAGCCGTGGAGAGCAGAACGTCAGAGCCGAGCCGTGGAGAGCAGAACGTCAGAGCCGAGCCGTGGAGAGCAGAACGTCAGAGCCGAGCCGGGGAGAGCAGAACGTCAGAGCCGAGCCGTGGAGAGCAGAACGTCAGAGCCGAGCCGTGGAGAGCAGAACGTCAGAGCCGAGCCGTGGAGGGCTGAACGTCAGAGCCGAGCCGTGGAGGGCTGAACGTCTGAGCCGAGCAGTGGAGGGCTGAACGTCTGAGCCATGCAGTGGAGAGCAGAACGTCTGAGCCGAGCCGTGGAGGGCTGAACGTCTGATCCACACAGTGGAGGGCTGAACGTCTGAGCCGTGCAGTGGAGGGCTGAACGTCTGAGCCGTGCAGTGGAGGGCTGAACGTCTGAGCCGTGCAGTGGAGGGCTGAACGTCTGAGCCGTGCAGTGGAGGGCTGAACGTCTGAGCCGAGCTCTGGAGAAAACAAACTGTCGGAAAGTCTTTGGGCTGACGGTAACAAGACCAGGTGAAAGGAGTCTTCAGGCTGACGGTAACAAACGGAGCTGACAAGAATACTGGCAGGGACTGAGCGGGAGTGAACGCTATGGACCGGCGACGGGAACAGAAAGAGGTGAGTCTTATAAAGCGGTGGAAACAGGTGGAAGCAGTTGTGGGTTAATTGCAGCCTGCCAGGTGAAACCGATCAGGCTGCGCAGGAACGAGAGAGGGAGAGAGGTTCAGCATGCAGCCAATAAGCTGCATCCTGACAGTTAGGAAAATCCATTTTTATTAATGACTTCATTATTGACAATAATCTTGATGTTATGTTTATAACAGAAACATGGTTACATGAATTTAATGTAGCAGCCATTCTGTTGGAGTCGACTCCTCCCAACTACATTTTTCTTTGTGAGAGCAGACAGCTAAGGAAATGAGGAAGAGTGGCAACATTGTTTAATGATTCACTAAAGTGTAAAAAGGTCCATCCGTCCGTTTTCTTCCGCTTATCCTGGGTCAGGTCGCGAGGGTAGCAGCTTCAGTAGAGAGGCCCAGAAGTCCCTCTTGGGAATCCCAAGGCGTTCCCAGGCCAGCCGGGAGACATAGTCCTTCCAGCGTGTCCTGGGTCTTCCCCTGGGCCTCCTCCCGGTGGGACGTGCCCGGAACACCTCACCAGGGAGGCGTCCAGGAGGCATCCTGACCAGATGCCCGAGCCACCTCAACTGGATACTCTCGACGTGGAGGAGCAGCGGCTCTACTCTGAATTATCCCTGGATGACTGAGCTCCTGTAAAAAGGTGTTTTGCGGAAAATTCGACTCTTGTGAATATTTGGTTCTCCATGTAAAGAGCTACGGTAAGAACTATGTTTCTGAATGTTTACAGGCCTCCTAAGTCTACATCAAACCTTTTTGTCTGTGATATGTGTTGATTATGACGGTTTAATTATTGTGGGAGACTTCAATTTTCAACCCTGAAGACAGAAGTGCAAAAGAACTGTGTGACACACTTAAAAAACTCAACATGTTAAACAGCCAAAGCACAAACAGGGACATATTTTAGACCTGATGATCACTAAAGATCTAAAGATTTCTGAAGTCAATGTAACTGATGTTGCCCTATCTGATCACTTTTCTGTTACCTTTGAAAAAATTATTTCCAGTGACTCATTTAACCAAAGGGACATTGTAATAAAACGCACCTTACAATGTCCCTTTTGTTAAATGAGTCACATGAGGAGAGTGGTAAGGACAGCAGAAGAGATCATCGGGGCTCCTCTTCCCTCCATAAAAGACATTTCATCCCAGCGCTGCGTGTCCCGACCCTGTAACATCAGGGACCCCTCACACCCCCACCATGGACTGTTCTCCCTGCTGCCCACTGGGAAGAGGTTCCGCAGCATCCGCTGCAGGTCCACCAGGTTCTGCAAAAGAGTTTTCCCTGTTGCCATCAGACTGTTAAACTGTTGAACTCTAAACTGGACTCTGCACCACATTCGCATCACTACATCTCTATCTAGCACGCTGCCGAACTTTTAGTTTCCTTCAGACTGCTCACAATTAAACGTAAATGCATTTTTGCACAAATGCCTTTTTGCACCCTCATTTCTGCACATAAAAAATGGCTTAAATATTCTCCTGTACACTGATTGCAAACGTTCTTTTTCTCCTGCATCGTTTATATTTTAATCCCTGCTGCACTGTATGCAACAAAATTTCATTCTGTATGCACTCTGTACATATAAAATGACAAATAAAGTTGTCTAAGTCCAAATTAGCCTTTCTAAACAGTGACAGATCGCAATCTGAGCTACTATGAAGTTTAAGATGTCCGTGGAGAGTTTGCGCGGTGTGCAGTACAACCAAGTGTACAGCGGCTTTTAATGTTTCTCCTAAACTAAGTCGTCGCTCCTTTACAACAGATTTTTACCTGCCTTGGTAAACGTTTCTGCATTTTGTAAACAGTTTTTGAGGATGGCTGTAATAAAAAATGTTTGCCTGATACCAGGATGACGATCCTATGTTTTAACTAAATTATTATAAGTATTAATGCTCGATACAGCATCTTATCATAAAGTAAAGGGCTCTATGGTCATCTTCAGACGTCCTACAAAAATACCAGTTACTTTGATTTTCACACATCACCAAAAATCCAGCTCCCCGAGTCCATGCCTGAAAACAGATGGCTGCGTTATACTTGGAAAATATATTTTTGTTGGTGTACAAACCACATGAATGGACCAGAAACAGATCCTAAATGTACTAACTAAATAAAGTTAAACTCAAAAATATTATGAAGTCTGGCAGATCTAGACTCTAAAGAGATTTTCATTCAAACAAGAAGTCGGGAGTAAGAATGGCAGGTAGCCTTCAGAATATAACCATGTATAAAGATACATGATAGAGACAGAAAGATGGATAAACAAGAAGTTAAGAGACAGAAGATGGCTGCTCGTATAAAGCTGTATTCTGTGATTTAAATGTACAGCTAAGTGGAAGAAAGCCCCCAGACATGATTTTTAGGGGAAACAATGCATTGTATATTGTATTTAACTTTGTTCTTTATGCAACTATTGCATATATCATTATCATATGGTAAACAGAAAGGACTTAATTCTGGTATTTTACTCTTATCTAATACTCTTTGTGTTTCTGTAAAGTTAACTTTGAATTAGACAGATCTTTTTCTTCTCCTTTTTTGCCTCATTGCTAATAACAGTGTGTAACTGTCCATGTGTTTGCAACTGTAACCCCCAAGTTTCCCCATTGCAGGACAATGAAGGAAAACTTATTCTTATGTATTTTAGTATGTAGTCTTAATTATGGCAGGATTGGTCCTTTTTTATTTATTTATTTTGTCTAGAAATATGGCAAGCATCTTTCTAGACAAAATAAATCAAAAATAATTGTTTAAAGGAACTTTCCCAGGCAGACAGACAGGAAGAACTTGATGCTGAATGTTGCTACATGCTAAGCTAGCATTAGCACCCCCTATGCTACAACCTAAGCTAGCATTAGCACCTCCTAAGCAGAGCTGCAGGCTTAGCCAGTTTTCTGGGGGAAACCCTGCAACGAGTTGTGATGAAAAGGAGGAATCCATCAGCTGCTGAAAACGGCTCCTAAACTTTAGCTCCATCCACACAGTTAGCATGAAGAAGGAAATCTCCAAACCTGATGGGTGCAGCAGAACTCTGGGCTGGAAAACATCCCCCATCATTGGTGTCTCCTCTGCTGCGTCCTGCCGCTCTTTGAGCTCCTGCTTCCCTCCAGTTTCTCCGCTGTGAATCCAGCTGCTGGACTTCTTTCCAGACTTCATCACCTGCAGCAGCTGCTGCTCTCTTTCAGCCTCACCAACACTCCCGATTCTGGCCTCACAGCACAACAAGGACAAAAGAACCCGGAAGAGACCAACGCGGTTGTGCATTAGACTTCTTCGTCGTTTAGGAAAAGGGTGGAGGGCCCATGGAACCGGAAATGGATTTTATTTATTAAACAATTTCAAAATACAAATTTTAACAATATAAGTACAAGTAAACAAGTAAGATTTCATCCAAAACAGCTGTTACGAAAGAAAAGGAAAATAAAGGGTGTAGCTCATATATCGTGCAAACATTTCTGAAAACTTTAGGCAGAATTATTTTCCAATATCTTGACCAAGAAGTATATATTTAAATTGTTCAAAAATGCTTGAAAGTTTGCAGAAGTTTTAAAGAATCTGCACAGGGAGAAGAAATAAGAATCTGAGCAGGCAGAGAGCTCTCTGTCAGGAGGGCATGTCAATTGGAACCAAAAAAAGACAGAAACAAAGTTTTACAATGAGTTGAGCATACTGTAGAGATTAAGGGGAAAGTATTAGGCTGGTTTAAATCCTATCTTTCTGACAGATTTCAGTTTGTTCATGTTAATAATCAATCTTCTTCAAACTCTAGGGTCACCTGTGGAGTACCACAGGGTTCAGTCCTTGGACCAATTCTCTTTACTATATATATATGCTTCCGATTAGCAAAATTATCAGACAACATGGGATTAATTTCCACTGTTATGCTGATGACATTCATCTATTATCCATAAATCCTAATTAATCCAATTACTTCAACTACAGGCATGTCTTGATGAGATCAAAAGCTGGATGACTTTAAATTTCCTGCATTTAAATTCTAACAAGACAGAAGTTGTAATGTTTGGACCAGAGTCCTCAAAAAATAAACTTCCTAATCACTTAATCCGGATGCCATTAATTTGGCCTCTGGTAAAGTAAAAAAGCTTGGTGTTATTTTTGACCAAGAGGTGTCATTTAAATCCCATATTAAACAGGTTTCCAGAGTTTCCTTTTTTTACGTCAGGAATATTGCCAAAATTAGAAACATTGTGGCCAGAGGTCATGCTGAAAAAACAGTCCATGCATTTGTTACTTCAAGGCTGGACTGTTGTAATTCGTCACTATCAGGAAGTCCACAAAACGCAGTTCAAAGTCTTCAGCTGATCCAAAATGCTGCTGCAAGAGTTCTGATGAAAATCAACAAGAGGGATCATATTTCTCCAATAGAATTTAAAATTCTTCTTCTAATGTAAAAAGCCCTTAATAATCAAGTTCCATCATATATCAGAGCTCGGATCACAACAGAAAGGCTTCTGTTCTGTATGTATTTTCATGTGTGTGTTTAAATTTGATCTTTGGCTAAATCTATGTCCACATAGATTACAACAAAAAGGCTTCTCTCCTGTATGGATTCTCATGTGTGTGTTTAAATTTGATCTGTGGCTAAATCTATGTCCACATAGATTACAACAAAAAGGCTTCTCTCCTGTATGGATTATCATGTGTGTGTTTAAAGTTGATTTTCGGCTAAATCTTTGTCCACATTGATCACAACTGAAATTTTTTTGTCCTGTATGGATTATCATGTGTGTGTTTAAATTAGATTTTTGGTTAAATCTTTGTCCACATAGATCACAACAGAAAGGCTTTTGTCCTGTGTGGATTGTTATGTGTCTGTTTAAAGCTGATTTGTCGCTAGATTTGTGTCCACATAGATCACAACAGAAAGGCTTTTGTCCTGTATGGATTCTCATGTGTGTTTTTAAATAGGATATTTTGTTAAATCTTTGTCCACATAGATCACAACAGAAAGGCTTTTGTCCTGTGTGGATTCTCATGTGTGAGTTTAAAGCTGATTTGTGGCTAAATTTGTGTCCACATAGATCACAACAGAAAGGCTTTTGTCCTGTATGGATTCTCATGTGTGTTTTTAAATAGGATTTTTTGTTAAATCTTTGTCCACATAGATCACAACAGAAAGGCTTTTGTCCTGAGTGGATCGTTATGTGTTCGTTTAAAGCTGATTTGTGGCTAAATTTGCGTCCACATAGATCACAACAGAAAGGCTTCTCTCCTGTATGGATTTTCATGTGTATTTTTAAACCATATTTTCTGATAAACATTTTACCACAGTCTTTGCAGCTAAACTTCAATTCTGGCTGGACTTTCCTTTGAGACTCCACATTTTTCTTCTTTGTAGAACATTTCTTAAGTCCAGAGTCTGACCAGTGTTTCAGGACAGAGAGAGGGTGTTCTACATCACTATTCTCTTCATCATTCTCAGTTTTTTTAGTCTCTAAAAATATGGGGGCATCTCTATGATCTTGTATCCTGATGGATTCTTCTCCATCATTCACTTCTGGAAGCTCTCTGCCTTTAATTTGGTCTGGATAAAGCTGTGAGAGCAGGAGAGACTGTTCATCATCCAGACTCTTTATGGGAGGAGCAGAGACTGGAAACCTGATGGCATTAATCGCTTCCTTCCCATTGAGCTGCTCTCCTGGCAGACTGATGTAGACTCCCTCCTGTTCCTCCTTTATGTGGGGGGGCTTTGGGTCATGCAGGTCATCAGGAGGTCTGTGGTCTAAAGAAGCTTCTTCTTTAACAATCAGCTTCTGCTTAACATCTGCAGAAAACATTGAAAAACATTATGCATATTAGAAAGTATTTTAATGTCAGCTTAAACTGAGGCACATTTTAATATATATTTAGATAATTTAGTAGTTCATATTTTTGATGCAACTACAACTTCTTCTAACAGATATCCTCCACTCAGAAACACACCCGCTGAAAAGCCGACTCTGGTGATTGGGAGCTCTATAGTCAGAAACGTGGCACTAGAGACACCAGGGATCATAGTCGAATCTTACCTAAAACTGCTGGCTAAGGATAAGCGTAAATACAGTAAGATTGTTATTCACTCTGGCGGTTATGACACCCTGTTACGCCAGACAGAGGTAACTAAAGTTGGTGCTGCTTTGTTGTGTAAGTTAGCTAAAACAATTTTGGACGTCGTAATTTTCTCTGGTCCCCTGCCTGATCTGACCAGTGATGACATGTTTAGCCGCATGTCATCATTCAACCACTGGTTGTCTAGGTGGTGTCCTGAAAACTACGTGGGCTACATTGATAACTAGAGAACTTTTTAAGAAAAACCTGGTCTGATCCGGAAAGACGGCATCCATCCCACTTTGGATGGTGCAGCTCTTCTTTCTAGGAATCTGGCCGGATTTATTAGTTCTCCTAAATGCTGACAACCCAGGGTCCAGACCAGGAAGCAGAGCTGTAGTTTACAGGGCAGTCATAAGCAGCTGGTCAAAGGCAGCAAATCGTAGTCTATAGCAGCTCTTGCCGCCGCCTACATTTCCCGATTATAGACTAGTTCACGCGTAACATCCGCGCTACATCCGGGTCCCGCTGGTAGGCAAAAACAGAACTGTTCTCGTCTACTACCATGACAAACGGGGTGAATTAGAGCATATTTTTAGTCCATTTATTTTTGGGATCTAAAAAATCCTACGACTTGTTGTGCTGCCGGTTGCACAAAGTGGCATTCCAAATTGCCGGATGTACGTTTCTTTCATTTACCCAAGGACGAAGAAAGAAATGGATAATTTCAAGGAAAAGGATGCAGGCAGACACTCCCAATGGACTGTGGGAGCCATCATACCACGACAGAATTTGCAGTCTACACTTCATCTTTGGTAAATACAACTTAATTTTACACTAGTCATTGTTCTACTTAAATAATTATATAAATAATAAATTAGGATATATACTAATGTCAAGACGTAAACGTTCGTTTCGTATTAACATACATAGATATACAATGCATGCAAACCCTCTGGCATGAGTCTGTGAAAAGGATTAATAAGACAAAAACAGCAAAATAATCCTTTTGTGAACAATGTTTTTTTTAACCTACCAGTGGCGGGTCTTCCTCTTTGCTGAGGTGCTGTCTGTGTCCGACTCCGGTTTCGTATGTTACACAAACATGTCTGAACATGTCCTGATATAAAATAATTGTAGCCGTCCAGTGATTTATATGTCGCCGTACGGAACACTTGGCCACAGCATTTCACAGACTCGCTCCGTCCCTTCAGGCTTTTGCTGGACAGATCTGGCAATCGGATACCATCAACTTGCTCTTATAACGATCTTGTGATACGTTATCTAAAATAACAAAGATACGTCGAGAACTCGTCTTTTTCTTTGTTTTCGTCCGCCATTGTGTTCGCCTTTTGCCTACCAGTCCGGCGTGCATTCGCGAAAAACCCGGATCGAAACATTGTTTGTGTTCTGATTGAAGTTAGTAAGCTGTCATATACATAATCTGATCTGTTTTATATGGTGCTAGTAATTCAAATTCAACTAATTTTATGTAAATGGGGAATACCTTACGTTGTTAAAACATGATGATAACATCATGCGAAAAAATTATGTTTTGCCTTTTATTCAATTTAAAACATGCAATCTGACCCTATTCTTTAAATAATCACCTGTCTTGAAAGCTTCCAAAATACATCAGGGAGACTATTTTTCAAGATTCTCCGGCACCGGCATAAGTGCACATTCCTACCTGATAGTGTGTGGCCTGCTGCTGGAAAAAAGTTTGACTGTCCGTAGTTTAACACAACTCTCTGCAGCTTCTGTACCGTTACCCACAAATTGGATGGTGGCGGCGGAGTGTGTATTTTACGGTTATAACAAACTATTTTCACAAAGCTTTTATACACTGATGAGATGTTGATTGTGTTTTCCGGTTTGCTCATTAAGACCAAAATAAAGCTGAAGCTTTTGTTAAATTTGATTTCATTCCATGTTCTTTAAAATGAACTTTATCTTCATTTTAATTACTAATTATGACAACCAAGTTTTATTTCAACTTCTTTATTCCAATATAGAATATTTGGACTAAGAGCAAATAAGCAAACACAAAAGAAGTTGCTACTTAGGTGTGCGGTTACAATAATATTAGGTAATAAATATTTTTGCTTCAAATACAGAAGTTTGTTGATTTGATTGTACGTTAATCATTTAATAGTCAATGTTGTCTATATGAACAGCGATTTTACTCTACACAAGGTTGAGGCTCACCCTTGTGCACCATGGGAGAATAATTGGGTTTAACAAAGCAACCAGGGCAAAAAAACCCATTTATGACTATCAAATAAACCACCAGCCCATTTCATAGACTGTTTTAGCACAAGCTGCATTTTATGTAAATGCCACATGCTACATTTGTCCTTCTACATATTTTATTTCCAAGGACGTTCATTTATTATTCTATTTAATCATTAAGATTTTCTAATATTTCTTCGAAGAGTCAAATACGGTGTTACTTTAAATAATACTTTTTATTTCTTCTGAGTTTTTTTTAGAGTGTCCTTTAGGGATGCTCATATCTTGTTTTTCCTATAACTGTTTTCAATTTAGGTCTGTCTCTTTGTTATAAGAATTATTATTCTGAAGTCACTAAGGCCTCACACCACTCGGACAGAGGAGGCCTGGAGACCTGATGTCTGTGTATAAGATCCACTGTTTGCTGATTGCAAGGCCAAATGCTGCAGCTGCTGAGGGATACTGATTGTTTACGATAGACTGTCTTTGTTATGTCTCATGGGAAGGCCACGGTGCAGTATTAGGGGAAGCCCGAAAAGCGAGGCAGGGAGAGACAGGGCAGACAGAGACTGCAGCGGAACCGTGGGGTGCGATTACTTTCCATCTATGTGAATCTCTGCTCTGTTTCTCAATAAAAGTGCTGGAACGTCATACCACCGTCTCGTCATTTAGTAAAGATGGGAACTCAGTTACTATTGCTTAGAATTCCACCCAAAACTCCCATAACAATTTGGCGTCACAAACAGGATTGTTGTGGACTGGGCACAGCTGGTGGAACCAGAGAGACGACGAGGTGGTCCCACAGGTTACCTGACACCTAACACTGACTGTAAAGGGTTCTGGGTTTTCAGGGTTGCTGAAAACAGAAAGCTTCAGAGAACCTTAAACCTTCCTGACCAGGCACTCAGAATACATAGATCAAAGATCAGATTGCAGAGGCCTAGACAAATAGGAACGCAGAGACGCGTTCATCCAAGAACTTCTTAATCAAAGTCCTTAATCCTCAGTTTAAGAAGATAAATACATAAATAATCACAATGTACACAATGTAAGGTTTACTTTATTTTAGGATTAATTTGGGAACCAATTCTGATTTGCTCAAGTAGCTTTGGTTGTTCAACAATGTTAGAACATTTTCAAAAAACTCCTGTTCTCTCCTGCTCTCTGCTTTGTTTTGTGTTGTAGAACCTTGGCATCCTTGAACAGTAACAGCATGGTATAAATATTTTGTCTTTTCTGTGCAGAACAGCACCTCACTTAAAAAAAAAAAAGTAGAGAGAGAGGGAAAAGCTTTCACATGGAAAGGCTTTCTTTTTCTAAGTTGGGTTTTCAAAATAATTGGGAAATGACATGAAACGAATATGTTGATGAAATTATGTTGCAGAGAACTTCAACTGTCAGACAACAACAGTTAAGACACACATTAAAAGCATTCTGTTAAGAATTATTATGAATTTACTGCATATACATTTGAACTTAAAGATTACTATTTTAATTAAATTGCAGAATTCTGAAAGCTAAATAATTGTGCACAGAAATATCTTGAATGTGAAAGTGCTTGGAGGATGTTTTAATAAATGACACATGAAAGGGGTTTTGATAAGAACACTAATTACACCTTGTTTCTGTTCTCCAGTGGAAACAAGGACTCGTGTCTGCAGACCATCTTCACAAAGTGTTTTATTAGACAGAAATGCAAAATAGAATGCTCAGTGCCCATCCAGAACTGAACGCTTATTACCATCCAGCTCAATCATCCAGCCTGAGAGGAGGAACCAAGAAGAGGACTGGGGATAAAGAAGCCAGAGAACTCTGATTCCTTATTCTTCAACGGGAGGAGTTACCTGAAGAGACCCTAAGCGCGATTAGATTATTTTCTGCCTTGTGCCTGAATGGCCTGAAGGCTTTCTTAACTTTGCGTTCTTGACGTTTAGGACTCTTCTCATATTGTGTTGCTGTTTGTTTAACTGCTCTGTTCCACTGACTCACATGTTTGATTTTTTTGTGTTATGAGATCTACACTTTAATATTACATCATGTTGATCAATATGGTTTTATGGTAAAAAATGGAAACTGTTTGCTTCAGACACACAAGGATCTATGGTTTATGCACCTTTTGATTTGATATAGGAAGAACCAGGATCGGATTGGCTCTAAAGATCCTTTAATATTAGCTGGTAATGATAACACTTAGATTCATTACAGGGTTTTCAGGCTCAGATTGGCCGAGAGCAGATCTCCCTGGGAGGGGGGCCTTGCCAGTTTTTACTGCCCCCTAGGGGTAGCTTTTTCTGGGGTTCCCCTGCCCGCACTGAACCTCTCCTGCCTTTGCTCCTGGTGTTGTAAGTTTGGAGTGGTGGATTATTGTCCATCGTAGGGGTGAGTGGAGAAAGGAGTAGGAGGGTATTCAGGGTGGGTCAGAGTAGACGGATTTGACCTTGGTTACTGAACAGGTTTAGCTTACCATAGTCTAATGTAATTTTAAAATAATGTGCGCATAGGTACCTAAAACAGGCCTTACCTAATTAGATGAATCCTAAATTGTGGACAAAAGCTAAATCTTTGATCTTGTGTGTTAAAGCTCTATGAAGCATTCATGTTGATCTGTATTAAAAGTTCCAGCACTACCCGGTTCCAACACGGGAACCCTTTGGGTCCCACTTTACGAGTTTACAGAAATGGTTCCTCTGTGCTTTGTTCACATTTTCAAGTGATGGGTCATCTTGTTTTGTCTTGATGCTGACGACGCCATCATCAAAAAAAAAAAAAGAGAGGAATGTTATAAGAATTATTATTCTGAAGTCACTAAGGCCTCACACCACTCGGACAGAGGAGGCCTGGAGACCTGATGTCTGTGTATAAGATCCACTGTTTGCTGATTGCAAGGCCAAATGCTGCAGCTGCTGAGGGATACCGATTGTTTACGATAGACTGTCTTTGTTATGTCTCAAACCAAGGCCACGGTGCAGTATTAGGGGAAGCCCGAAAAGCGAGGCAGGGAGAGACAGGGCAGACAGAGACTGCAGCGGAACCGTGGGGTGCGATTACTTTCCATCTATGTGAATCTCTGCTCTGTTTCTCAATAAAAGTACTGGAACGTCATACCACCGTCTCGTCATTTAGTAAAGATGGGAACTCAGTTACTATTGTTTAGAAATCCACCCAAAACTCCCATAACACTCTTATCTTTCTTAGTGGCTCACCAACATTTAATTTTGGTTACATAACAATAAAGACTTTTGAGTCCTGAAGTTAGTTTACAGCCCTGCTCCTCTCTCATATATAGTACCTTCAAGCCGATTTCATTAGCAAATTAAAAGTTAAATCAAATTATTACCATCAGATGAAATTGTATTGTGACTTAGAGGACTGGTTAATGATTCATAATCCAAGGGTCCATCTAAACACTTATTCTGATTAACTCATGAACTTACAGCGCAGCATGTGGAGGATGGAGCCGCAGCGCTGTGCAGCACAGAACATTTTAGGTGTCGGTGTTTCCACACTTTAAACCAGAGCAAATGTCAGATATTGTAATGCCTTACCTGCTCTTGAGCTCATATCATCCTCATCAATGACTCCATGTTTCAGCTCCCGCAGGCCATATGCGCCCGTCAAGCTTTTTAATCCGACCCGCTGAACTTGCCTAACTAAAAATATTATCAAATTTCTTTCATTTAGCACTTTCCCTGCAATGCCCCTGCTTTACCACTAGATGGCAAACTCCAACTACATTGGCCTTTATTACCACTTCTCCACATGCTTTGCCCTTCGAACTCTATGCCAGAAACCTGTTTGATTATTAATATTATTATTAATTATAATTTGCTATTATAATTTAATAATAGATCATTAAAATTCAAATGGTAACTATAACAAATATAATTCAAATGGTAGTGATCCAAAGGCTATCAGCCTGTAATGATTAACACTAACAATGTTATAACATTAATAAATTACCTGTTATGAATTTATTTATGCTGGAAAAGTGTGATCTGACCGGTTGTTGACCGATTAGACTTATCCAACAAACGTTGATAACTCAAATTATACTTGCAATTGGAGTTTTAACCCGTACTTCTTTATCACAAACCAATAAAAAATGTCTCAGTTATTCAGTTGTTAACTCAAAAGAGGTACTTCTTTTGCTCTTAGAGACCATTCAACTTCTGGACCAAAATAACCACAAACAACTACTACTTCACATGTTACTATTAAACTAATTCCCTGTTAGAGCAATTATTCTACTTAATAAAACACTAGGAAACACTACTCGCTACTCAAAGAAAATAAATGTAAATAAAACAAGTCAAAAATGGATGAAATGGGACGTAATACTGCTTAAATCAATCCACAGTTGTTTAAGACTGATTAACATCACATTCAAGAAGTCAGCACTTTGACTTAGCAGCACTGAAAGACAAAATAGCTTTGAGAAAACACAACTGGAGTACCGAAAACAGACCTGAAGCCAGATGGGGATCGCTTCTGTACTGCACAACTAGTTGCTAGCAATCATGTACGGTTGGTTTCCAACTACTCTTATTACCAGTAGCATGGCTAGTGGCAGCTAACTGATCTCACTTCACAACAAGCTAAGCTAACCGTTAGAGCTCCACTGTCCCGCTCCAAGATGGCGGCTACGACGACATACGACCTACGGCCTCACGTGTGCCTCCCAGTCACAAAGTATATCACCTTATGGGTGAAAAAGAGAAATGCCCGGAGAGCAAAGACAACTTTGAAAAAAATCAGTTTATCACGCAGGACAGGAACTCCCCATGTGGAACTGATTTACAAAGATATATCAGGCGAGCTAAACAATAAGGTGAAGTCCTTTAAGTTTTGTTCACTGGATCAAAATAACGATATAAAAGACACTCCTCAGCTCCTCATTTTTATCCGAGGGATTATTTGACAGTGTTGAGATAGCGGACGAGTTTTTGACCATGGAGTCCCTGAAAGGACAAATGCTGGCAGAGTATTTATATTACCAGTTGTCTGCTGTCATGGAAAGAATGAAGCTGCATCACCCATCAGCAATCTCTGTGCACCAGTAATTTTACATATTACAGTTTAATCATGTCGTTAATGCAGTTGTAAAACTTGTAACCTTCATAATAGGAGTGAGGGGACTTCCACATTGTCAGTTTATTACGCTTCTGTAGGAAACTGATGCCGATCATCAGGACTTGCTTTACCACTCTGGTGTCCTCGGGTTAGTTTGGGCAAACGAACTTCCTGAGCTGAGGGACAATAACTATCTTTGTGACTTTGCTTTTGTTGATGATATATTTTCACACTGAGCTGAACTTAAAACTACAAGGGAATCAAAGTTTATTTATGTAGCATTTTCAACTCGTATGGCATAAAAAGTGCTTTAAAAGCTAAAACATAAACAAAAAGACGCCAAGACAAAATAGATAAAATGTAAAAATGTATAGCAAACTAACTAAGAGATAACAACTGAAAAATGCATGACAGCTTAATTCAAAACCATTTTAGGAGCTATATAGAAAATAAAACCACAATATAAACAAAAGCTGTCCCCTGTTGAACAGCTTGGAGGGGAAAGATCAGTTTGTGCACAACACGTGAGAGCCTTCAAATACAAACTCACCTTATTCTCCAGACAAATTTCAGACAAATCTTTCACTTATTTTCCCACGTTAGCCTTGCAATTGGAGGCTTTCCAAAAACTACAACAACAAAGATCCTGAAGCAGCACCACAGGAGCTGCAGCTGGAACTGGCTGATCTATAATAACTTTATGCAGAATGTTGCTACATGTTAGCACCTCCAATGCTACATGCTAGCTAGCATTAGCACCTCCTATGCTACATGATAAGCTAGCATTAGCACCTCCTATGCTACATGATAAGCTATCATTAGCACCGCCTATGCTACATGCTAAGCTAGCATTAGCACCTCCTACGCTACATGCTAAGCTAGCATTAGCAGCTCCCAAGCAGAGCTGCAGGCTTAGCCAGTTTTCTGGGGGAAACCCTGCAACGAGTTCTGATGAAGAGGAGGAATCCATCAGCTGCTGAAAACGGCTCCTAAACTTTAGCTCCATCCACACAGTTAGCATGAAAAAGGAAATCTCCAAACCTGATGGGTACAGCAGAACTCTGGGCTGGAAAAAAATTAACCCTCTAGTAAGAGGTTGAAGAAATAGGATTGGAGCACGTAGAGTCAGACTGAGCTGACATTTAGTCTGATAGGAAGCTGATGAATCCAGAGAGTTTTGGCCTTTAACTACAACACAGGACATAGAAACAAAGTAAAGCAATCCTTACTGTTGATAGGAGCAGCAGTTAATGGAAACCTGGTATCAGTCTCCTCCTTCACAAGGAGCTGCTCTCCTTCCTGACGGGCCCCGGGTTCCTCCTGTTCCTCCTTTATGTGGAGGGGCTCTGACTCCTGCTGCTCGCCCTCAGGACTCTGTTGTTCTTCTTCTTTAACATCTGCAGCCAACACTGAAACACATTACATGCTTTATCAACAACTAGATCTTTACAATGTTACAATGATGGGAAAGATTCAGTCTAGAGAAAAAGATTTGATCAGCAGTGTAGAGAAAACTGAACCTCAGGAACTGACAGTTTCACCCTAGAAATGATCACCAGTAACTTTAGGGCCATTCTGTTGTGGGAATTTATTGTAAATATTCTGTTAAAAAATTTAATATCTGCTAAATTCTGCATCTTCTATTATGTCCATTTTAAAAACATTAGTAAGTTATTTATCAGTTTTAACCAGTTAAATTATTAGAGCCACTGTTGAAGGTCCAAAAAGCCTCCTGTTGCTCCAAAGCCACAGTTTGCAGAGCCCTGCCAGAATGGGTTGGACAAGGAGAGCTTTGATGAGAGAAGCAGTCAAGGTGACAATGGAAACTGTGGAGGAGCTGCAGAGATCAGCAGCTCAGGTGGGACAATCTGACCACAGGACCACAAGTCTTCTGGTGCATCTCATAGCTAGAAATGTTATGGGCAAGTGGTGAGAAGAAAGCCAGAAGAAGTCCTGTTGAAGTTTGTTATAACCATGTAGAAGATTCCTCCAAAATGTCAACAGATGAGACTAAAGCCCCATTTACACTATCCTTGTTAAACCAATCCATGCCGAGTTCAGTCCGAGCTTGGATCAGTTAACCAAGCCAAGCTTGGTTCTGACGACCGTTTACACATCACGCTATCTCGGTTCCTTGGTTGCTCCTCGCCTCCTAGTGACGATCTGCGGTACTACTGCTCTCTAGGGTTGAAGGCGAGACCAAGCAAATCAAAATGACGGCGCCCATAACATTCAGGCAGTTATGCTTGGTTATAATTGTGATACGTCATGGTTTGCAGAGAGTCAGACGAAGACAGCAACTTTTGGTGGATTTAATTGACAGTCAGCTTTTGGGAAGTGGCTAAGACAAACAAATGTCTAATAAGGATTTACAGACGTAGGAAACAACGACAGACGCTGAGGTTCATCACACTGCTAAGCAGAATCATCACTGGAAATCATGTGTCACGGTAGGGAAGCTAATATTTTTATGAATGTCTGAAATAACGGCTGACCGCACGGAGAGAACGCGGTCTGCTCATGTGCTCTTTGTTATTAGAGAACCGGGCCAGAGAAAAACCAGGCCGAGCCCACAGCACTATATATAGTACTTGTTGATGGCTGCGTTCAGACAACAGAACACCTCCGCATGGAGTGTGACATTGGCTCCAAATGTTGTTCGCAGACCGTCCGATTTCCTGACGTTAGTGGCAGTAAAGCTTGCTCCAGCTGCTGCTGTGCTGTTTGCGGTAGCTAATGCGGACGTGACTGCGTTGGTTACAGAAAAGTAACTTGACATTTTTAGCTGCTGTCTGCTCCTTGCAGCTGATCCGTGGCTGTCTGCAGTGGTGTAGTGGTCCCTGGAGCAGTGGGTATACTCTCAATGTTTGCCCTTTTAGATGCAGCTCAGAAACATGCCGTTTTAGAAACAATGACATGTAACACTTCTGTATTTAGTTTACCCAAAAATTTGTCTTTGCAAATCATGAATTGTCAAATATACCAGTTGAAACACCCAAAGAACTGCTGATCCTGTTGATTTAGACACCCTGACAATGAATGTTTAGCCCCTCGATTTTAAAATGGATGGTGATTTTAAACTTGACAGTCAAAAAGGGACCTTAGTTAAGTCATTTTTATCATGTAAGGAACAAAGTAAAGGTAAAACCTATTCTTTCAAGGCAAAACTATGGAAACACTACTCTAAACCTTCATTTCATCATGACTGGATTAGTGTAATTCTCTTTATCTCTGAATCGGTCAGTCCTCGCTCAAATGTCTGCAGCTGGTTCAAATGCTGCTGCACACCTTTTAATGGAAAAACATAAAATAATGCATATTACCCCATCCTGGCCTCCCTTCGCTGGTTGCCTGTTTATCTTAGAGTTCAGTTTAAATACCTTCTGCTTGTTTTTAAGGCTTACTATTATTGTTGTTGTTGTTTTAAACTGTTGAGTCTTTACCCAAGTCATTTTATTAGATGTTATTTTGTTTTACCTCGTGATAAAGTGCTTTTTAAATAATGATGACAATGATGATGATTATGATCACAAGAAACTTTTGCATCTTCACCCAGAAGCTGGAAAGAAGAGACAAAAAGATTTTTCACACCTCACTTAGTAACTCAAGGAATTATTTTAAACTAAATATTTTAGGCAAAAATATTAAAGTGTTTATTGGTTGTTGTTTTTTCTTCAACCCCACCATTATGTTTAGTAATTTCTGCCAAAAACTTCAGTATTTTCATTAAATCCATCTGAATGCAGTATTTGCAAGCCCTACTCTGACTGGATGGAAAGAACCCCGTCTGTGATTGGCTGGTGAGGTGGACAGTTTTTAAAGTCGCAAGTACACAGACAGAGTCGAACGAACAGAGAAACCATAGACATTATATATGGTGTAAATGGGAAAAATAGCAGAGCGAGCTAACAGCTGGTATTGAGCGTGGAAGTAGCAGGTCACGGCAGACAAGGAACCGAGCGCGAGCGAGGATAGTGGATTGAGAAGAGTTTATCAGAGTTGAGAGCGCGTGTGTGATGTCTAAACGCTGAATACCTGTCTCACTGCGCGCTCAAACAGAAGACAAATATCGCTCCAGAAGTGGGTATACGCAATGCTGACAGAAAAATAAGTGGGTATGCGTCGTATACCTGGGTACACCCTGAACTACACTGTCCGACTTCATTGACACCCACTGTGCAGCTTATTTTTTTTTACAAACATGGCAAAATCCTTCCTCATCCTTACCGTTGACAGGCTGCAGCCATGTCCCCAATTCCTTGTTTTCCATCCGTTGAAATTAGCATTTTCCCAAATCTTTCTCCGCCTCGAGCTTCTTTTCCGAACATTGTAAAAACAAACGGTTTTACGATCAACCGGAAGCAGTTCAGCGCAAACACGCGGAATCACATTTAATGACTTAATGCTAATTAAGGCCTTGATTAAAAAAAAAATCATTTAATGACTTTTAGCCCGGCAGAAACCCAGTAATGACTTTCAGACAGGAGGGAATTAGAGGTGGAACTAGAGCAGTGCTTTAGAATTGCTAAAAGAATGTGAAAAAATATTTGAGGGAAAAATTGTGTTTTAATACGTTTAGATGTAAATAAGTCCCTTGTAGACTTTAAAATACTTCTGTTAGTCTATAAATCCCTGAATGGCTTAGCTCCTAAATACATCACAGACTTGTTATCAGTGCATCAACCCTCCAGACCACTCAGGTCTTCTGGCTCCAGCCTGCTCTGCAGAACCAGAACCAGAACCAAACATGAGAAGCAGCATTCAGTTCCAATGCTCCGCTTATCTGGAACAAACTTCCAGAAAACTGTAAAGGTGCGGAAAGCCTGAGTTCCTTTAAATCAAGATTAAAAACACATTTGTTTAAAATTGCCTTCAACTGTTCTAGTTAACTGAAACACCACTTTTTTGTTCTATTTTCTATCTACATTTTATTCCTACTTGCTTTTATTCTGTTTTATTTTGCTATATTTTAATCATGTAAAGCACTTTGCATTGTCTTTGTACTGAATTGTGCTATACAAATAAATTTACCTTGCCTTGCCTTGTGATAAAACTCACTAGAAATAATAGTCGAAGAAAAATTGGAAATCAATGGTTTAAATAAGAAACACACATTAACACAAAGAGATAAAATAACAGTTGAATATTTAAATAGAAATATATTTGTAGCTGTTTAGTTTGTCAATTATCGAATAGATTTATTTATTATTTTGTTTAATTTAATGGCGTATAACTATATATTTTAGCACCTTTTAGCCCACTTTTTCTTTTATCCATTTATAAATGTATTCTTTATATTTTCTGAATTATGGCAGGATTGACCTTCCATAGGCAACAGCCAGAAAAAAACCAGAAAAAAACGTGTCACCATCTTTGTTGACAAGATCAACCAAGAAGCTTGTTTGGAGAAACTTTCCCAGACAGGCAGATCATTGAAACGTTAAACAAACGGTGCTACCTCCATGTGCCACGTGCTAAACTAGCATTAGCACCTCCATGTGCCACATGGTAAGCTAGCATTAGCAGCTCCTATGCTACATGCTAAGCTAGCATTAGCACCTCCTGTGCAGAGCTGCAGGCTTAGCCAGTTTTCTGGGGGAAACCCTGCAACGAGTTGTGATGAAGAGGAGGAATCCATCAGCTGCTGAAAACGGCTCCTAAACTTTAGCTCCATCCACACAGTTAGCATGAAGAAGGAAATCTCCAAACCTGATGGGTGCAGCAGAACTCTGGGCTGGAAAACATCCCCCATCATTGGTGTCTCCTCTGCTGCGTCCTGCCGCTCTTTGAGCTCCTGCTTCCCTCCAGTTTCTCCGCTGTGCCTCCAGCTGCTGGACTTCTTTCCAGACTTCATCACCTGCAGCAGCTGCTGCTCTCTTCCAGCCTCACCAACACTCCCGATTCTGGCCTCACAGCAGAACAAGGACAAAGAACCCGGAAGTGATCAACGCGGCTGCGCATTCTTCTTCTTCTTCTTCTTCTTCTTGATTTTATTGGCGGTTGGCAAACAACTTTCCGGTGTGCATTACCTCCACCAACTGGTGAGGAGTGTGGGCCAAAATGGCCATACTCCCAAAGATACTTATATTTATGTATCTATATATCTATATCTATAATATTAAATTTACAAATACTAAATCCTCCTAATTAATCCTGTTATTATTAAATATTTAAATAAGTATTGATAATGTTACCGGCCTCAGACCTAGGGGAAATCTGGACCGGCACAAGCGATACACAGGCAGGATGCACTGTGGATCTGTGAATGATGAGGAACGGACACGTTAATACGTTGTGCCTGGCTCTGCTGGCAGCGGTTTATTATTGATTTCAACAATCTTAAACATTCAGTCATTCCATTTAAACACAAATATCAAACTATCCTTGCTTTGAGAATATCACAAAACATCATAACATGGGGATAGTATTCATGTCAAAATACACTGTCATAGTCTTTAACTTCAAAACAGCTCAAAATACAATTGACCTCTTGGTTTACAATATTGTTAATAACCTGAGTAATACAAACAAATACTCTTGTAAAATAAAATAAAGTGCAACGTAATAACCCATTACATGTGTCTGTCTCTGAGTGTATATGTCTTTCATTGCAAAATAAGCTTAATGTTCATCAAAATAATAACTTCCCATCACCAAAGACAGATACAAAAAAGTAAACATAAAACGGACACTATATTCTCCTTCACATGCACATCGGTACATCCCGTGTGCTCTCTGTAATCCAGCCGTTAAAGAACTAACGGTAGCCGTTATTCGACTCGGCAAAACAAAACAGATATTTATCAGAACTCGGATCAAGTTCTCTCAAAATGTTACTATAATGTCACAGACAGTTCACATTACTTTCATCTTTAAGAATGTTTAGGAATAGTTACAAATAGTACCTGTGAATGATGAGAAACGGACACGTTAATACGTTGTGCCTGGCTCTGCTGGCAGCGGTTCATTATTGATTGCGCATGCGCGGGCAGAAACTACAGAAGTTTCCTCGTTTGTTCATTCACTCACAGTAACGCCCTTTACTGACTAGGTGGTCATCGACATGTGTCAGTTAATGTTAGAAAGTTGTTCTAATCATCATAAAATAAAATAATCTTTTCAAAAATGGGGGTGTCTGTTTTAGTAAAACATTAATTCTAGACCCACTATAATAACATTTATTTTTTTACTTTTTCTGCAGAATATCTATTATATCAAATTTAATTTTCTCATTAAGATCTCTAACCAAAATCCTTCTTTCCTCTTCATATTTCTTACAATACATCACTACATGTTCTACTGTTTCATCTTGTTCACAATATTCACATTTGCCCGACATATGCTTCCCTATTTTGAATAGTGTTTTATTTAATCCTGTATGTCCAAATCTAAGTCTTGAAATAACTGTCTCCTCTCTTCTGATTCCTTCTGCTATCCTCATTTCTCCAACTTTCCGTTGAATCCTATACAGCCATCTTCCTCTCCTTTCTTCTTCCCATTGTTTTTGCCACCTTTCCTTCATTCTTTGTTTAATGATACTTTTAATTTCTGTCTTACTTAAATTAATCATCATATCAATGGTTCTATTTTTTGATGCTTCCTTAGCAATCTTATCTGCAATTTCATTTCCATTAATCCCTATATGTGCTGGTACCCAAATAAATATAACACTAATACCCATCATTTGAATTTGATATAGAATTTGCTGTATTTCAATTAATATATCTAATCTACTATCTGAAAAATGATTTTGTATACTAAGTAAAGCTGAACTCAAATCTGAACATATAATTGATCTTAGTGGTCTTACTTCCTCTATCCATTGTAATGCTAATAATATTGCTAATAATTCTCCTGTATATACTGATAATTCATTATTTATTCTCCTATTTACTTTGATATTGAAATCTGGAACATAAAATGCAATACCTAACCTACCATTCAAATTTTTAGATGCATCTGTATATATTTGAATATAACCATAATAACTATTAACATATTCCTGTATGAGTTTATGATTAATATTGCCTTCTTTTTTCCTTTTCCAACCATGACAAATCTACTGTTGTTTCAGGTATGAGCCAGGGAGGGATTACTGGTAACGGTACAGTTGGACTACATTTAATTTTATCTAATTCAAGTTCTTCTACTTTTTTTCCCACTATCCATCCAAAACTTCCTGTTTGTCTCCTCTCCCTTTCCCAACACGGCTGCAATATTTCTTTTGTAGGATGATTTTGACCATGACCCTGTAAACTAATCCAATAATTTAGTAACAGTTGTGTTCTCCTGATTTCCAGTGGCATTTCTCCAGTTTCAACCTGCAACGCTACAATAGATGTTGTTTTAAATGCTCCTGTAATTAACCTTAACGCTTGTGTTTGTATACCCTCTAACTTTTTAAGTGATGTACTTGCTGCTGATCCATAAACCACACTACCATAGTCTATTGCTGATCGTATTAACCCTGTATAAATAGCCTTTAAAGCAGTTCTGTCTGCTCCCCATTCATGACCAACTTAACATCTCATAACATTCAAAACTGTTTTGCACTTATCAATAATTTTCTGAATATGAAATGTCCATGTAATTCTATCATCAAACCATAAACCAAGAAATTTAAAATTTTTAACCCTTTCTATCTCTTGATTATATAATTTAACCTTCACCATACTATTGATTTTTTTCCGAGTAAAAAACACAGTTTTTGATTTTTCCACTGAAAGTTTGAATCCCCATTTATATGACCAATCTTCTATCTTATTAATAGCTTTTTGTAATTTCTTCACAATATAATCAGTATTTCGACCTCTCACCCAAATTGCCCCATCGTCTGCAAAAAGAGAACACCCAAACCCATTTTCTATATCTTTAAACACATCATTAATCATTATAGAAAAAAGTAACGGACTAATTATGCTTCCTTGAGGTGTTCCATTTTCAATAAAATATTTTGACGAATAACTCCTTCCTATTCTAACCTGTATTTTACTTTCACTTAAAAAAATCTTTTAACCATCTATATACTCTACCTTTAATATCCATCTTCACTAGTTTGATCATCGATCCTTCCCTCCACATCATATCGTACGCTTTCTCAATATCAAAGAACACAGCCACTACACTTTCTTTATTTATTTGTGCTTTTCTAATTTCATGTTCTAAGCACAAAGATGAATCCATGGTATTCCTTCCTTTTCTGAAACCACTTTGCCATCTAGATATATATTGATTCCTTTCCAATAATATACCAGCCTGTCATTGATCATTTTCTCCATTATTTTACAAATGTTTGAAGTTAAAGCTATAGGTCTATAATTTCCTGGGTTTGCACTATCTTTTTCTGGTTTACGTATTGGTATGATCACAGCTTCTTTCCAAACCTTTGGCAACTTTCCCTCCTCCCAAACTCTATTATATAATTCTAACAAAATCTCCTTTTCACTAAGTTGACTTATCATAACATAACATATTTGATCTTTTCCTGGCGCTGTCCTCTTTGCTTTCCTTAATGCACAATTTAATTCTGCTTTTGTAAATGGTACATTGATTAATTTATTGTTTTCACCATCTTCACTTAATATCTCTACATTTTCTGCTATTGTCTCCTCTCTTCTTCCTCTCCCTTCTTCACTTAAATTTTCTGATCCATGTACTTTAATAAAAGTCTGAGCTAACAATTCTGCTTTCTCATCATCCTTCTTTGCTGTAATTCCATTACCTATTAAAACTGGATAACCAAACTCTTTTTTCATCCCATTCATTCTTTTAACCATTCCCCATATTTTATCTATTTTAGTTTCTCTTCCTACTGAATTACAAAACTTTCTCCAATATATCTTCTTTGCATTTTTAATTGTTTTTCTCACCATTGCCCGCTGCCTTTTATATTCAATAACCACAGACGAGTAGACGCGTCGTTGGGCGGTTTCTGCATATGCTGCGATGCGTCAGCATAGGCAGCATAGGCAGAAAACTGGTTTATACAAAACTGGTTTAAACATGATATTGTTCTGGTAGCCCAACTGTTAAATAACTCAAAACAAATTTTAACATATGACGACTTCACTCATAAATTTAACTTCCATCCTCCAAGAAAAGAATTTGACGTTGTAACCAGAGCCATACCCCATGGGATCATCACCCTACTTAGACACGAGAAAGATTTGGATCAAATGACTGTTTTTGTCTCCAGCAACATTTCGATAAATGGTTTATCTTTTCTAGACAGAAAAGTCAACAACAAAGTAATTAAAAACCTTCTATGTGCAAACTCTATCCCTGCCTCCAGGTACAAATGGTCCCCCCTGTATGAAAACATTAACTGGAATAGAGCATGGAGTAACCCACATACATTTTTAATTACAAACAAAGTAAAAGAAATAACATTTAAAATCCTTCACCATTATTACCCCTGTAATAAGCTTATTTCACAATTTATCCCCACTGTAGATGAAAAATGCTCCTTCTGCTCTTTGGAAATAGAAACATTAGACCATTTATTCTATAGCTGTTCACATTTATTAATGGTCACTTTGGCTCAAACATACTTTTATCCAGTTTTGACATTTTCTTTTATTTTTCTGACTCAAACCCCTCTGTACAATATATAGTGAATCTATTTATTTTGCTTCATCCATAAATCAAAATTTATGAAGAACAAACCTCTTTTCAGTGTTTTTAAAGTTGACTTAAAAAATTATATAATCTGCATTTCTGGATTAAAGGGTAAATCCGCATCAAAATGTTTACAACATTTATCTACTTTAACTTTATAATTCATTTAAATTATATTTTTAATTATAATTTTTTTTATAATTTTTGTAATAGGGCTCGGGATCCGCGTTGCATTGTGGGACGTGGCGGCCATATTGACAGCAACGCAACGTTAAAATACCTCTGACATAACGTTGTTGAACGAAGAGACGTAGAAGTAGAGTTGAGAAAGAATAGATATAAAAAATATGTTAAAATACCGAAAAGGATCTGAAATTTACCGGGACACATTAAATAGAGAAATCAGGGACCGGTATGTTGACAAAATCAGCATTATTATGGAGCGCCGACAACGACTTGTTGCCACTGTTTTCCATATCAGACGTCTTCGGCTGCCTTGTTTGCGATGTGATCGCCTATACTTCAGAACAGTTCCAAAGCTACAAGTCCTTGGAGTCTCATGTGCAGTTTACTAATGGATAGGTTCAGGAGCTGCTGATCATAAAGCCAGCAAACAGTGGGAACACAGCAACTCGTTCAAAGGTAAGCTGTGCTCAGACAGGCTCTGGCACATGCTAACCGTCAGTGCTAACAACCACTCACGCATGTAATGTACTTTTAACTAGCTGCTATGTGTTTCAAACGTTTAGTTAGTAACGTTAACTGCCAGCCCTCCCTAAACCCTCCGATTTTCTCACGTATTTGAGCCTTTTACCGCTGCCGTTTTAGTATTTATGTGCATGTATGTGGTGTCGCGGCTGAAGGAAAGAAACTGTAGGCTATTAAATAAAACCGTGCATCTTTAACTTACCAGAATGAAAATGCAGGGAACACACTCTCATTGACATCGGGATACTGTGGAAAGTTATGATCGGTAGTCTTAAAGCCGCGATCCAAGCGAGCCGACGACTCTTTGTTATCTCTGACACTTGTTCTCCGTGGTTGCGCCTTCAGGCAGGAAAGCGGTGGAAAGTTAACCCATTTTCTATGTTTTTCCCATGGCGATCATGTGTTGCGCTGTTACAGCCCACAACACAGCAACGGTTTACCATGGTTGAAATCAAGTTAAGGTAAAATTAATCAAATTAAAACACGGCTGAGAGAGGGAGTACAGTACGCGGTAGTCATAGGCAGTAGTCTGAGTAGCGGGGGCGGAGCCGCGGAGGCTTTCAATATGGCGGCCACACAAAGTAATACGTCATGACGACCAAGCCCTATAAGAAAACTTATTTCTATAAAAAAAAAAGTCAGTTTGAAACAGTTCCTGTATTGGTCACGTGACTTTACAGGTTTTGCCATAGACATAATATAAGAGTAGACGCGTCATTGGGCGGGTTCTGCCTATGCTGCGATGCGTCAGAGCGTCCGCCATCTTAAATGTGGTAAATCTGCAGTTACTCAGTCACTTAAACAGTATCAGAGGGACTTTAATCTCTGAATATACTTTGTATTCGTAGTATTTTTTTTGTAATATTACAAGTTTATTTTCGTATCCCTTTAGCTTCATTCTCCTGAATGTATTCTCCTAAAGAATAAAAATATTTAAAATAATCTAACCTGGCCCTATTACTCCAAGAGTGAAATAATTCTGCAAACTGTGAACATTCTGGAAATGTTCCCTCTTAATTCTCATAATATGACGTTTTTCTCATAACGTTATCACTTTTATGTTTATTTTTTTTTACTTTATTGTCCTAGGTCTTTTTTCTGATATTAGTAATTTTACCCTCTTTAATACTCTCCCAAAAACTGTGTTCCTAAAGTTTCACATGTGACACGGTTTTATTAAATAATGAAGACCACAATGTTTAGATTTAACAAATTGATCCTTATATTCATAACACATATACACACACAAATATACACACACACACACACACACACACACACACACACACACACACACACACACACACACACACATATATATATATATATATATATATATATATATATAAAATCACACAGCTATTTATTTGTCTTATTTATAATACTTGAAAATCTATATATGCACATCTATATCTAAATACAATAGTCTGTACTGTATGCAAGCTAAAAACCTTGAACAAGAATGGTCTTGCACAGCTTTTTCCTAGTGTTACCACTCTGCAGCTTTAGTGTGTCCAGTTTTGCAACATGGTGCAGCCTTAGTTTAGAAGGCAGATACAAGTAGTGAAATCAGCCAGAATACATTTCCACGCAGCACAGGAATGAGGCATCTTCTCTGATCCACGTTCACTACAACAGAATTTAACTTTTTTCTGCCACATACAATATGGCGGTGACGTTGACGTGCGAACCTGCGCCCAATGACGCGTCTACGTACAGTCAGGTCCATAAATATTGGGACATCAACACAATTCTAATCTTTTTGGCTCTATACACCACCACAATGGATTTGATTCCAGAACTCATTGGACGGCGCTTTACAGTGCAGATGGACAATGACCCAAAACATACTGCGAAAGCAACCAAAGAGTTTTTTAAGGGAAATAAGTGGAATGTTATGCAATGGCCAAGTCAATCACCTGACCTGAATCCGATTGAGCATGCATTTCACTTGCTGAAGACAAAACTGAAGGGAACATGCCCCAAGATCAAGCAGAAACTGAAGAATGTTGCAGTAGAGGCCTGGCAGAGCATCACCAGGGATGAAACCCTGTCTATGCGTTTCAGACTTCAGGCTGTAATTGACTGCAAAGGATTTGCAACCAAGTATTAAAAAGTAAAAGTTTGATTTATGATTATTAATCTGTCCCATTACTTTTGGTCCCTTAAAATGTGGCAGGCACATATACACACTGTTGTAATTCCTACACCGTTCATCTGATTTGGATGTAAATACCCTCAAATTAAAGCTGAAAGTCTGCAGATAAAGCACATCTTGTTTGTTTCATTTCAAATCCATTGTGGTGGTGTATAGAGCCAAAAAGATTTGAATTGTGTTGATGTCCCAATATTTATGGACCTGACTGTATATGATGTCTGTGGGGCCCACGGAGTAGGAAATTGATTTTATTTATTGAACAATTTCAAGATACAAATTTCAACAACATAAGTACAAGTAAACATACAATGTCATCCAAAACAGCTGTTGGGAAAAAAAGGAAAATAAAAATCACAGGGGTGTAGCTCAAATTTTGTGTTAACATTTCTGAAAACTTTAAGGCAGTATTATCTTCCAGTATCTTAACCAAGGCGTAGAGATATTTTATATCACTCAAAAATGCTTGAAAGTTTGGAGAAGTTTTAAAGAATCTGCACTTGCGTATATAAAATTTTCCAATAACAAAAATATTCTTACACAAGAGTTCCTCATCTTTTGACAAGCAATAACATCTTTATATACAAAATTTGGTACCACATTTTCTGTCCTGAGGACAGGACAAGGTAAGAAGACTTTATTCTCCAGTGGTTTAAAACATAATGGAAATTTGCCTTTAGCATCTTGACAGTCATCCATCATATTAAACAGACACTAAATACAATCCATAAATAATCACAATAAAAAGAATAGATACAATATGATTCAGCAGCAGCAGCAGAGTTCACTTAAGGCCCGTTTACACTACACTTTTTTAACCGAGCCGAGACCAGTCCGAGCTCGGTAACCGAGATAACTCTTGTGTGTAAAGGCCCGTTTACACTTCACCTAAAAACCGAGCCATGCCGAGACCGGTCCGAGCTTGGTCCAGTTAACTGAGATAAATGCAGCCGTTTACACACACAGGAGTTATCTCGGCTACCGAGCTCGGACTGGTCTCGGCTCGGTTAAAAAAGTGTAGCGTAAACGGGCCTTAAATGGTCAGCAGACTGAACCAGACCGCGCTAACGATAACCGGACCGCGCTAACTGCAGACCAGTTCCCCACCAGGTCTCGGACTGGTTTTTTTTATCCCGGTTCCCTGATAACGAGGAGCGCATGAGCAGACCGCGTCATCACCTTACAGTCAGCTGACTGTCCGCGGGTTTCCCGGCGTGTCTGGCTGCACGTCCCGATTCACGCTCCATTCAGACAAATTTCAGACATTCATAATAATACTAGCTTCCTTACCGTGCCACACAGTTTCCAGAGATGACTCTGCTTATGAACCTCAGCGTCTGTTGTTGTTTCCCGCGTCTGTAAATCCTTATTAGACGTTCATTTGTCTTATCCACGTCCCAAAAGCCGAATCTGTCTAACAATAACATCCTGAATGTGACGGGTGCCGCCATTTTGATTTGCTCGGTCCCGCCTTCAATCCCAGAGAGCGGTAGTAACGCAGATCGCCACTAGGAGGCGAGGAGCAACCAAGGAACCATAACCGAGATAACTCCTGTGTGTGTAAACGGCTGCATTTATCTCAGTTAACTGGACCAAGCTCGGACCGGTCTCGGCATGGCTCGGTTTTTAGGTGTAGTGTAAACGGGCCTTTAGAGATACTCTGATTCAGGGTATCCACTGCAGATGACACAAACAATTTCTAATAACCGACTTTTATAGCTAAGGGAACTCTGAGCCTCCTTCCTGATGACATCATGACAAATTTATGGTGGAGAGGGTCGGTCATGTGAATCTGGATGGGAGTAAGAGGGACACCAAGGATCCTGCCGGCCAGCAACCAGGGCCATATCATGGGCATACTTAATAAGAGAATCAGCATATTTGGTAAGAGAGAAGCCTTTGCAACTCATTTGTGTGCAGGGAGAATAGGAGAGGTGATAACACACAGTGGTACGCCAGTGTTCAAGACAAGACAGTTGGAAAGGATTTTATTAACACACACATTGGGGTCTCTCTCTCAAAAACTCCCTAACCCACAAAATTGGTTACTGCTGTTTTATGGGTGTAACTAAGGAATGATTGGAAGCAAAACATGGAGTATGTCTGAATAATGGGAGAAGACCTGGGACCATTGCTTTTTATCTTTATACCAATAAACTCCCACATATCTGTGCAGAAGCTGAGTGCCAGCTGTATATTGATGACACTGTCATCGATGTATGAGCAAAGACTCCAGATAAAGCTACAGAGCTGCTGAACAGACAAATGGTCGGTGTTTCTCAGTGGCTTCAAGATAACCGTCTGTCTTTAAATTGCTCCAAAATGGTCTCCATGTACTTTTTGCTTCAACAGAAATCTATAGAAAACTTCCACATTCAAATTAATCACAAACCAATTCTTTAAGTCGAAAATTTCAAGTATTAGTATGGTGTAGGTCCTCCTTTTGCGGCCAATACAGCGTCAATTTGTCTTGGGAATGACATATATACAAGTCCTGCACAGTGGTCAGAGGGATTTTAAGCCATTCTTCTTGCAGGATAGTGGCCAGGTCACGACGTGAGTTAAAGCACAAGAAATTGTGACATGTCACTACAAAGTTTTTGTATATGTCCATATTTGTCAGCTAACAAGGATAAAGATGAATAGAAGATTTTTAGTTCATTTTTAAACAGGTATATTTTACAGATGTAGGGCTGGAAATTCTTCAGTAATCCACTGTGTGTGTTGATGCACACAGATTGGTTAAAATATCATCATATTCAGGATGCTGACCTCTATGAGGTTTATGATCAAGCCATAAATTAGGAGCTATGTTGTAATCACCACCCGTTACCACTTTTTCTGTCATAAAAGTAACTTTCCAGTCATTTATGAGGTAACTTAGATTTGCCATCATGACCCTGTTAATTGTTCAGTTGTTATAACCATACACAGAGTAGAATATATCTTTGATCATGCATCTCTACTACCATTATAAGCCAATGTCCATCTGTGTCACTTTTGTGTACGATCACTTTTCCTGGAAATTTGTTGAAAAGCACCATCACTCCAGCAGAGTGAGAAGTTCCATGAGAGAAAAATATTTCATCTCCCCATTGCTGTTTCCAAAATGTTTCATCTGTTATCTCTGAGTGTGTCTCTTGTAGAAAAAAACTATTTGCCTGTTGTTCCTTACAAAATAAAAAGAAAGCCTTGCGTTTAACAATAGTTTTTAACCTCGAACATTTATGGAAACAAAAGATAAAGACATAACTTTGAAAAAACTCCTGAATACGCCTTTTTTAACTTAAACTAGACGCAGCAATGTTAATAAAGTCCTAAATTGGAAATATTTATTAAATGAACCCCAATCATTTTTTTAAACTCCACTGTTTTAAACAGTTTGACTTTAAGTATGTCTTCTTTTAAGGCAATAAGCAAAAAATAAACAAAAAACAGGTCTATGGCAGCCTTCACCCTTTCCTCTCCCTTGTTTTTTCCTAACTAAAAATGTTTTACAGAATCTAACATTTACTTTAAAAGTATTAGTATAATTATTTTAAATTATATCTTTACTGAAAAACCAATAATCGACACCTTTTGAGGCAATGTAAAAGCATTTTTCGTAACATGTTACCTGAGACAAAGGCACTTGCTTTTCTTTCTTTTTTTTTTTTTGTCCATTTATCAGGTTAAGATCAATGATAGCATTTCCCTCCTTCAGGAAAACCTTTCTCCCGTTCCGTCTGGCCTCTTCCACTTTCAAGTCTTTTGGGGTCAGGGCTAGGGAGTGGGGTGTGTTCATTTAAAGGAGTTACCGCGTTCTCTTCCGTGTCTTCGAACACTGGAAAGTCTTCTTCCTCACACGCCTCTTTCAGTCCTCTCAAGTTGTAATCATGGTCTTGGAGACTAGCTTGTTTTTTCTTTGCTTTCTCCATGACCCCGGTCAATACTTTCTTTTCTTCTTCTTTTATCTGCAGCTGGAGTCTTGAAAGCTTACTTGTAGTTTGGTTAAGGTCTAAATGTTTCTTTGGGTTAGTTGTTAATTCTAGAATTACATTTTTTTTAGGAAAAACTTAATTTTTCCTTTCAGAACCTGCTAAAAGTGCTACTCATTCCGCCATCTTGTTTCCTCGTTTACTTGTACTTATGTTGTTGAAATTTGTATTTTGAAATTGGTCAATAAAAAAATCAATTTCCGGTTTCGTGACCCCCTCCCCCTCCCCCTCTTCCGAAACGACGGAGAAGCCTAATGCGCAGCCGCGTTGATCACTTCCGGGTTAGTAATGACACTGGTAGAGATTTATATAAAATTCAAAAGACTGTGGGGGGTAATAGTTGTATGAATGGAAGGAGGAAGGAAGAGGTAGTCATATCTCGACTTAGAATTGGTCACACTGGACTTAATAGGTCTCTTTTTAGAATAGGGAAACATGAAACAGGCACTTGTAATTACTGTAATCATACAGTGGAACATGTATTAGTTGAGTGTAATAAGTATTCAGAGGAACGTCAGCATTTAAAGTCAGTACTAAATAGAGAGAAGATAGGATTTTCGATCATAAATCTTTTAGGAAATAAATCTAATTTAGTTAGAATTCAATTAATTCGATTTTTAAAAAACACTGGCTTTTTTAATCGTATTTAGAGTGTGTATGGATACTAATTTGCGCATTCTAGTATACCATTGAGGTATGCATTATTAATTCTAATTTCCCTCTGGGATCATTGAAGACCACACTCCAGTCTGGTAGGTGGCGGTAAATGCACCTTGAGTCAGTTGCCATCCGCCAATAAATAACAAAAGAAGAAGAAGAAGAAGAAGAAGAAGAAGACACTTCCGGGTTCTTTGTCCTTGTGTTGCTGTGAGGCCAGAAGCGGGAGTGTTGGTGAGGCTGGAAGAGAGCAGCAGCTGCTGCAGGTGATGAAGTCTGGAAAGAAGTCCAGCAGCTGGAGGCACAGCGGAGAAACTGGAGGGAAGCAGGAGCTCAAAGAGCGGCAGGACGCAGCAGAGGAGACACCAATGATGGGGGATGTTTTCCAGCCCAGAGTTCTGCTGCACCCATCAGGTTTGGAGATTTCCTTCTTCATGCTAACTGTGTGGATGGAGCTAAAGTTTAGGAGCCGTTTTCAGCAGCTGATGGATTCCTCCTCTTCATCACAACTCGTCGCAGGCTTTCCCCCAGAAAACTGGCTAAGCCTGCAGCTCTGCTTAGGAGCTGCTAATGCTAGCTTAGCATGTAGCATAGGAGGTGCTAATGCTAGCTTAGCATGTGGCACATGGAGGTGCTAATGCTAGTTTAGCATGTAGCACATGGAGGTAGCACCGTTTGTTTAACGTTTCAATGATCTGCCTGTCTGGGAAAGTTTCTCCAAACAAGCTTCTTGGTTGATCTTGTCAACAAAGATGGTGACACGTTTTTTTCTGGCTGTTGCCTATGGAAGGTCAATCCTGCCATAATTCAGAAAATATAAAGAATACATTTATAAGTGGATAAAAGAAAAAGTGGGCTAAAAGGTGCTAAAATATATAGTTATACGCCATTAAATTAAACAAAATAATAAATAAATCTATTCGATAATTGACGAACTAAACGGCTACAAATATATTTCTATTTAAATATTCAACTGTTTTATCTCTTTGTGTTAATGTGTGTTTCTTATTTAAACCATTGATTTCCAATTTTTCTTTGACTATTATTTCTAGTGAGTTTTATCACAAGGCAAGGTAAATTTATTTGTATAGCACAATTCAGTACAAAGACAATGCAAAGTGCTTTACATGATTAAAATATAGCAAAATAAAACAGAATAAAAGCAAGTAGGAATAAAATGTGGCCTGCAGGAGCTGAAACATGGAGTCATTGATGAGGATGATATGAGCTCAACAGCAGGGTAAGGCATTACAATATCTGACAATTGCTCTGGTTTAAAGTGTGGAAACACCGACACCTAAAAGGTTCTGTGCTGCACAGCGCTGCGGCTCCATCCTCCACATGCTGCGCTGTAAGTTCATGAGTTAATCAGAACAAGTGTTTAGATGGACCCTTGGATTATGAATCATTAACCAGCCCTCTAAGTCACAATACAATTTCATCTGATGGTAATAATTTATTGATTTAACTTTTAATTTGCTAATGAAATCGGCTTGAAGGTACTATATATGACAGAGGAGCAGGGCTGTAAACTAACTTTTCAGGACTCAAAAGTCTTTATTGTTATGTAACCAAAATTAAATGTTGGTGAGACACAAAGAGAGATAAGAGACAGACTTAAATTGAAAACAGTTATAGGAAAAACAAGACATGAGCATCCCTAAAGGACACTCTAAAAAAACCTCAGAAGAAATAAAAAGTATTATTTAAAGTAACACCGTATTTGACTCTTCGAAGAAATATTAGAAAATCTTAATGATATAATTAAATAGAATAATAAATGAACGTCCTTGAAAATAAAATATGTAGAAGGACAAATGTAGCATGTGGCATTTACATAAAATGCAGCTTGTGCTAAAACAGTCTATGAAATGGGCTGGTGGTTTATTTGATGGTCATAAATGGGTTTTTTGCCCTGGTTGCTTTGTTAAACCCAATTATTCTCCCATGGTGCACAAGGGTGAGCCTCAACCTTGTGTAGTGTAAAATCGCTGTTCATATAGACAACATTGACTATTAAATGATTAGCGTACAATCAAATCAACAAACTTCTGTATTTGAAGCAAAATTATTTATTACCTAATATTATTGTAACCGCACACCTAAGTAAGCAACTTCTTTTGTGTTTGCTCTTAGTCCAAATATTCTATATTCTATAAGTAGAACAATGACTAGTGTAAAATTAAGTTGTATTTACTGAAGATGAAGTGTAGACTGCAAATTCTGTCGTGGTATGATGGCTCCCACAGTCCATTGGGAGTGTCTGCCTGCATCCTTTTCATTGAAATTATCCATTTCTTTCTTCGTCCTTCGGTAAACGAAAGAAACGTACATCCGACGATTTGGAATGCCTCTTTGTGCAACCGGCAGCACAACAAGTCGTAGGATTTTTTAGATCCCAAAAATAAATGGACTAAAAATATGCTCGAATTCACCCCGTTTGTCATGGTAGTAGACGAGAACAGTTCTATTTTTGCCTACCAGCGGGACCCGGATGTAGCGCGGATGTCACGCGTGAACTAGTCTATAATCGGGAAATGTAGGCGGCGGCAAGAGCTGCTATAGACTACGATTTGCTGCCTTTGACCGGCTGCTTATGACTGCCCTGTAAACTACAGCTCTGCTTCCTGGTCTGGACCCTGGGTTGTCAGCATTTACGAGAACTAATAAATCCGGCCAGATTCCAAGAAAAAAGAACTGCACCATCCAAAGTGGGATGGATGCCGTCTTTCCGGATCAGACCAGGTTTTGCTTAAAAAGTTCTCTAGTTATCAATGTAGCCCACGTAGTTTTCAGGACACCACCTAGACAACCAGTGGTTGAATGATGACATGCGGCTAAACATGTCATCACTGGTCAGATCAGGCAGGGGACCAGAGAAAATTACGGAGTCCGACATTGTTTTAGCTAACTTACACAACAAAGCAGCACCAACTTTAGTCACCTCTGTCTGGCGTAACAGGGTGTCATAACCGCCAGAGTGAATAACAATCTTACTGTATTTACGCTTATCCTTAGCCAGCAGTTTTAGGAAAGATTCGACTATGATCCCTGGTGTCTCTAGTGCCACGTTTCTGACTATAGCGCTCCCAATCACCAGAGTCGGCTTTTCAGCGGGTGTGTTTCTGAGTGGAGGATATCTGTTAGAAGAAGTTGTAGTTGCATCAAAAATATGAACTACTAAATTATCTAAATGTATATTAAAATGTGCCTCAGTTTAAGCTGACATTAAAATACTTTCTAATATGCATAATGTTTTTCAATGTTTTCTGCAGATGTTAAGCAGAAGCTGATTGTTAAAGAAGAAGCTTCTTTAGACCACAGACCTCCTGATGACCTGCATGACCCAAAGCCCCCCCACATCAAGGAGGAACAGGAGGGAGTCTACATCAGTCTGCCAGGAGAGCAGCTCAATGGGAAGGAGGTGATTAATGCCATCAGGTTTCCAGTCGCTGCTCCTCCCATAAAGAGTCTGGATGATGAACAGTCTCTGCTGCTCTCACAGCTTTATCAAGACCAGATTAAAGGCAGAGAGCTTCCAGAAGAGAATGATGGAGAAGAATCCATCAGGATACAAGATCATGGAGATGCTTCCACTTCTTCAGAGGCTGAAGACAGTGAGGAGGATGAAGAGGACAGTGATGTAGGAAACCCTCTCTCTGTCCTGAAACACTTATCAGACTCTGGACTTAAGACATGTTCTACAAAGAAGAAAAATGTGGAGTCTCAAAGGAAAGTCCAGCCAGAATTGAAGTTTAGCTGCAAAGACTGTGGTAAAATGTTTATCAGAAAATATGGTTTAAAAATACACATGAAAATCCATACAGGAGAGAAGCCTTTCTGTTGTGATCTATGTGGACACAAATTTAGCCACAAATCAGCTTTAAACGAACACATAACGATCCACTCAGGACAAAAGCCTTTCTGTTGTGATCTATGTGGACAAAGATTTAACAAAAAATCCTATTTAAAAACACACATGAGAATCCATACAGGACACAAGCCTTTCTGTTGTGATCTATGTGGACACAAATTTAGCCACAAATCAGCTTTAAACAGACACATAATGATCCACGCAGGACAAAAGCCTTTCTGTTGTGATCTATGTGGACACACATTTAGCCACAAATCAGCTTTAAACTCACACATAACGATCCACTCAGGACAAAAGCCTTTCTGTTGTGATCTATGTGGACAAAGATTTAACAAAAAATCCAATTTAAAAACACACATGAGAATCCATACAGGACTAAAGCCTTTCTGTTGTGATCTATGTGGTCAAAGATTTAGCCAAAAATCACATTTAAACACACACATGAGAATCCATACAGGACAAAAGCCTTTCTGTTGTGATCTATGTGGACACAAATTTAGCGACAAATCCTCTTTAAAAACACACATGAGAATCCACACAGGACAAAAGCCTTTCTGTTGTGATCTATGTGGACAAAGATTTAACCAAAATTCTAATTTAAACGCACACATGATAATCCATACAGGACAAAAAACTTTCTGTTGTGATCAATGTGGACAAAGATTTAGCCGAAAATCAACTTTAAACACACACATGAGAATCCATACAGAACAGAAGCCTTTCTGTTGTGATCTATGTGGACATAGATTTAGCCACAGATCAAATTTAAACAGACACATGAGAATCCATACAGGAGAGAAGCCTTTTTGTTGTAATCTATGTGGACATAGATTTAGCCAAAGATCAAATTTAAACACACACATGAGAATCCATACAGAACAGAAGCCTTTCTGTTGTGATCCGAGCTCTGATATATGATGGAACTTGATTATTAAGGGCTTTTTACGTTAGAAGAAGAATTTTAAATTCTATTGGAGAAATATGATCCCTCTTGTTGATTTTTATCAGAACTCTTGCTGCAGCATTGTGGATCAGCTAAAGACTTTGAGCTGCATTTCCTGATAGTAAAGTTAGTAAAAAATTACAATAGTCCAGCCTTCAAGTAACAAATGCATGGACTAGTTTTTCAGCATCACTCCTGGACAGAATGTTTCTAATTTTGGCAATATTCCTGAGGTAAAAAAAAGGAAACTCTGGAAACCTGTTTAATATGGGATTTAAATGACATGTCTTGGTCCAAAACAACACCAAGATTTTTAACTTTATTACCAGAGGCCAGATTAATGGCATCCGGATTAAGTGATTAAGAAGTTTATTTTTTAAAGACTCTGGTCCTAAGATTACAACTTCTGTCTTGTCAGAATTTAAATGCAGGAAATTTAAAGTCATCCAGCTTTTGATGTCATCAAGACATGCCTGTAGTTGAAGTAATTGTTTGGATTCATTAGGATTTATGGATAAAAATAGCTGAATGTCATCAGCATAACAGTGGAAATTAATCCCATGCTGTCTGATAATTTTGCCGATCGGAAGCATATATATAGTAAAGAGAATTGGTCCAAGGACTGAACCACGTGGTACTCCACAGGTGACCCTAGAGTTTGAAGAAGATTTATTATTAACATGAACAAATTGTAATCTGTCCAACAGATAGGATTTAAACCAGCCTACTGCTTTCCCCTTAATCTCTACAGTATGCTCAAGTCTTTGTAAAACTTTGTTTCTGTCTTTTTTTGGTTCCAATTGACATGCCCTCCTGACAGAGATCTTTCTGCCTGCTCAGATTCTTATTTCTGCTCCCTGTGCAGATTCTTTAAAACTTCTGCAAACTTTCAAGCATTTTTGAACAATTTAAATATATACTTCTTGGTCAAGATACTGGAAAATAATTCTGCCTTAAAGTTTTCAGAAATGTTTGCATGATATATGAGCTACACCCTTTATTTTCCTTTTCTTTCGTAACAGCTGTTTTGGATGAAATCTTACTTGTTTACTTGTACTTATATTGTTAAAATTTGTATTTTGAAATTGTTTAATAAATAAAATCCATTTCCGGTTCCGTGGGCCCTCCACCCTTTTCCTAAACCACAGACATATATACGTAGACGCGTCATAGGGCGCAGGTTCGCACGTCAACGTCACCGCCATATTGTATGTGGCAGAAAGAAGTTGAGTTCTGTTATTGTGAACGTGGATCAGAGAAGATGCCATATATATATATATATATATATATAATATATATATATATATATATAGAGATAGATATATATATATAGATCTATCGTATCTCATCTATATAGATCTCTATAATCATCTAGAATTCTAAATAAACTCTAATATTCTAGAATTCTCTAGATCCCTCCCTCTCTAGAGAGATCTCCTCTCTCTCTAGAGACTCTCTCTCTCCTCTCTCTCTTCCTCTCTAAGGAGACTCTAGAAGAGAGAAGAGAGAGAGAAAGAGACTAGAGAGAGAAGGAGAGAGAGAGAGAGAGAAGGAGAGAGAGAGAGAGAAAGAGAGAGACCCTCTCTCTCTCTCTCTCCTTCTCTCTCTCTCTCTCTCTCCTTCTCTCTCTCTTCTCTCCTTCTCTCTCTCTCTCTCTCTCTCTCTCCTTCTCCTCTCTCTCTCTCCTTCTCTCTCTCTCTCTCCTTCTCTCTCTCTCTCTCTCTCGCCTCTCTCTCTCTCTCTCTCTCTCTCTCTCTCTCTCTCTCCTCTTTCTCTCTCTCTCTAATAGAGCACAACGACCTAATTTATGCTCTCTCTCATCTCTGCTTCTTTCTCTCTCTCTGGTTCCTCTCTCTATCATCTCTTCTCTCTACTCCTTCTATTTTCTTTTCTCTTTCCTCCATTTTCCTTCTCTATCTCCATGAGTTTTGCTTTCTCTCTCTCTTCTCTCTGCCTCTCTCTCTCTTTCTCTTTCTCTATCTTTCTTCTCTCCGCTTCTCTTTTCTCTTTCTCTCGTCTTTCTTCTTTTTCCCATCATTTCTCATTTCCTCTCTCTCTCTCTTTAATCCTTATCTCTCTTTTCTCTCTCTTTTCTCTCTCTCTCTCTCTATCTTACTCTTTCTCTCTAATTTATCTCATCTATTCTTTCTCTCTCTCTCTCTCCTTTATTAATTGCATCACGGAGTAGATGCAATTTTGGAGAGACTAAGTCACAAAAACTTGGATGTGTAGACCTGTACCTCTCTACCTAATATTAGAAAAATCACATAATATAAACAATATCTTTTAATCTTACTTGTGAAACGTTATGCCTCGAGCCCAGACGTCAATAGTCGGTCGATTTAAACAAAATCACGCCGCACAGTGCCGGGATATCGTTAGTGTGTTCAACTTGAATCAGCAGGTTAGGGTAGCAGGTCGACCGCCCCAAGATGGCGGCCGTAATTCCTGCGCCGCGACAGTCAATGCGGGGTCTACTTTTATATTATGTCTATGGGCACGTCAGCCTAGCGGCCGGCAGCGACCAATGGGGCGTCTACGTATATAATGTTTATCATAGACATAATATAAGAGTAGACGCGTCATAGACCCTTTTCACATGACGTCACTCAACTTCCGTTTTGAAGCGGAGCAGGGTATCTTTACTTCCGGCTGCATGCTTTTACATAGAAAATTCGGGAGGTGAAGAGGTGTTTCACTGATAATCAGCGCGATTTCATAAGGTAAGACTGAGACCACAATGTGTCGTATTGACTATCTTTATTTTCCTTAGTATTGGTAGCGATCATTGCTGTTATAAAGATGCTTTGATTGGGACAGTAACATGAAGATCAAAGCTAACATGCAGCAGCTTGTTAGCTTACCTTACCAAACTTTTACCTATCAGTAATCAGCGTGATTTCATTAGGTAAGACTGAGAGCACAATATTAAAGTGTCTTATTGACTATCTTTATTTTCCTTAGTATTTGTAGCAATCATTGCTGTTATATAGATGCTTTGATTGGGACAGTAACATGAAGATCAAAGCTAACATGCAGCAGCTTGTTAGCTTACTTTACCTGTCATTAATCTGATGTAGATGTTATAAAATGATTACTGTATCTTTTTGTTCATTCCTAAAAATAATTACCGTGGGTCTATTGGACAGTACTTTTGTTTGTGTATTATAATGAATTTTCTTCATAATATTATTTGCACTTACATTAATGCACTTTTTTTTAGTTTTTGTGCAAAATACTGTATATTTTAAGTAGAAGCCTGAAATTGTTTTATTATACTGTATTAGTAATGACATGTGCTGCTGACCTATTAGTCAGATCAACCTTTAAAAAAAGAGATCTTAATCTCAATAGGAGTTTATCTTGTTAAATAAAGGTTTTAAAAGGTATTATAATTAATCTATTTTTTCTCCCCTTGTGTCCATCTCTCAGCAGCATCATATCCACCAAGCATGGCACAATCACAGAGAAACCGCTACTGCAGTGTCCCACAGTGTTTGAACAACAAAAAAAAACTTTCCATATCTCAGCTTTCACGACTTCCCGGCTGATGCTGAGACTGGAGCCTATTGGGTGACAGGAATAAGAAGAGACGAGGGGCCAAATTTTAAAATCCTTCGCGGCAGCACTTACGCCTGCAGTCAGCACTTCTCTTCCGAGGAGACCTATGTTTCTGCAAGTGGTCTTTAACAAATTAAACTCCATCTTTCTTTCTTAAAGATAATTGAGTTATAAGTTTATTTAGCTTTTCCCAAGATAATTTCAGTGGCTCACCACGTAAATTTTTATTAGAGCTGTCAAAATCAATTTGTTAATGAAAGGAAATTAATCCGAAAAATTAATTAATTTCTGCACATACAAATGGTTTTTAAAAATACTCACCTGTACACTGTGATCGCACACTGTCTCTTTCTCCTGCATTGTTTACATTTCAATTGTTTACTGTTAAATCACTGCTGTAATTTACTGTAATTCTCAAGCTGTATGCAAACGGAATTTCGTTCTGTACGCACTCTGTGCATACAAAATGACAAATAAAGTTGTCTAAGTCTAATTTGTCTATGGATGAACCCAGAACCACACACAAGGGACTTAAAATGAAAGTCTTTATTGAAGGTTTGATGGGATGGAGGGTGATGTAACCAGCGAGGTAGAACTGCACGGGAACAGGGTGATGGTGTTGGCAGGAGCTGACGGACCGGAGAGAGACTTCTTGGAACCAGGAACAGGCAGCAGGGTCCACAGCTCGGCAGAGAATTGACAGTTCAGGGGAGAACCGACCAGAGCTCGGCAGCAGGCTCTTCTGTAAGGCAGAGGGGAACCAGAGCAAGACAGCAGGATAAACAGGACAGGTAAAAGGTAAAATGGACAGAGCTGCTATGAAGTATCTATGTAATAAATAACTAAAATATATGAAGTGTGATGTCTGAAGTTTTTTAAAATCCATGTTTTTTTTGTCAGTTCCCTGAAAAATAACAGTATAGGACACAAGAGGTTTGCCCCGACAGCAGCATAATCCATAAATACTATAATGAACTGATTTGTGCATGCAGTGTGCATTCAACATTATTGAGTCTTGACAGCGTCTTTCTCAGTCTATGATGTCCTAAACTATCACAGTTTTAACAGGAATGGGCAGAATTATTTTATTAATTGAGGCTCCAAATCTACTGAACAGACTGAGAAACACACTTAACCCCCAGAGGAATTTTGTGGGATACTGCAAAGTCTGCAACCTCAGTAAAATACTACACAAAAAAAAAAAAAAACGGGAGGGAATGAGGCTCCTCATTTTTATTCATAGAGCTGTGACCAAGTGGCCAACAGCATTGACACTGTTCCAAAACAAAGTATGAAAAGGCTCAACATTATACATCAACTATATCCCTGGTGTGACTCATTGACTAAAAGCTGTGAAACAGAATAGCTGATATAGCAATAAAGCTAGCGTAGCAATATAATTGAGAAATAGAAAACTAATAAATGACAAAAGTCCTGTTGGTAGCATAGCTACCATTATCCTAGCATCTATGCTAACAACTGAGCTAAGAAGACAAAGCTCTTACCTTCATAATCGAAAAGGTATTGTTCCACAAAGAACTTGTCATCTTTGTCGAGTTTTGAGGCTTGTGTGGCTGAAAGCTTTTGTACCAGTCTGTGCACGTCTCCCAAACGAAATTTGGGTGGATTGGTGAGGGACTGTGTGAAATCCCTATGTAAAAACACTGCTCGCGGAGAAAGCGGAAGTAAAGATACCCTGCTTCACCGCAGAACGGAAGTTGCATGACGTCACTGTGAAAAGGGTCTATTGGGCGGGTTCTGCCTATGCTGCGATGCGTCAGAGCGTCCGCCATCTTAAATGTGGCAAATCTGCAGTTACTCAGTCACTTAAACAGTATCAGAGGGACTTTAATCTCTGAATATACTTTGTATTCGTAGTATTTTTTTTGTAATATTACAAGTTTATTTTCGTATCCCTTTAGCTTCATTCTCCTGAATTTATTCTCTTAAAGAATAAAAATATTTAACATAATCTAACCTGGCCCTATTACTCCAGGAGTGAAATGCAAACTGTGACTATTCTGGAAATATTCCCCCTTAATTCTCATAATATGACGTTTTTATCATAACATTATCACTTTTGTGTTTGTTTGTTTATTTTTACTTTCTTGACCTAGGACTTTTTTTTCCTCATATTATTATTTTTACCTCTTTAATACTCACCAAAAAAGTCTGTTCCTAAAGGTTCACATGTGACACGGTTTTATGAAATAATGAAGACCACAATGTTTAGATTTAACAAATTGATCATATTCATAACACATTCACACGCACGCACACACACACACACACACACACACACACACACACACACACACACATATATATATATATATATATATATATATATATATATATATATATATATATATATATATATATATATATATATATATATATATATATATATATATATATATTTATTTATTGCAGCACAGGAATGAGGCATCTTCTCTGATCCACGTTCACAATAACAGAACTCAACTTTTTTCTGCCACATACAATATGGCGGTGACGTTGACGTGCGAACCTGCGCCCTATGACGCGTCTACGTATATATGTCTATGATGTCCATAGATATCTATGTATGATGTCTATGCCTGGAAGAGGAGAAGGGTCAAAGGAACCGGAAATATCGTCTTCTTCTAATTTAACGGTGGTTAGCAAACAACTTAATGTCTCATTACCGCCACCTACTGGTGTGGAGTATGACTTAAATGTGGCTCAAAAACAAACCTGATCCTATTAAACAAATGATTCTGTCTAGAAAAGAAACTGGCCTGTTAGCTTTTACTTCTTTACTCTTGAGTTTTTTTTAAATAACTCAATAAGATTTAGTTTGATTTTTATATTTCTCAGGTTTTGAATTAGTTGATTTCTCTTAACCTGATCATTCTGACAATGCAAAAAACAAACAAAAAAACAAAAAAAAAACTTCCCCAAACTCTCTTTAACCTGTCTGCTGTTTCCCTGCTATGAATAAAGTCCTGTTTAGTCCAGGATGTCCAAGTCTGAGTGGTAAAATAATTCTCTCCTCCCTCCTGTTCCTTCCTGTTCTTCTCTTCTCTCTTATTTTCTTTGGATATTTTAAAACCATCATCCCTTCATTCCTTTCTCACATTATTTATTGTCTTGTCTCTTTCATTTACCTTCTTATGTCCTTCATTTCTGTTCTCCTAAACATAAAATCAGTATCAACTAATAAACCTTTGGGCCTTTCCTTTGCTCTATTATCTGCCATTTCATTGCCCTTAACCCCACAGTGGGCTGGTACCCATAGAAAGTTAACTGTGAGCCCCATCATGTTGATTCTATAAAGTGTTTGTTGTCTCTAAATGAATACGTCTGCTCTACTATCTGACTGGCTGTGCTGTAAACTGACCAAAGATGAATTAGAGTCTGAATAAATGAGTGATCTTAATGGTCTCACCTCTTCAACCACTGAACAGCTAACAGTATCGACAGCATTTCTCCTGTAGAAACTGAAACTCCATCCTGAAGCCTTTTCCCTACTTTGATGGAAAATAGTGGGACGATGAACGCTGTCTCAACCTGATTAACTGCATTTTCTGAAGCATCTGTGTATATATGTACATCATGATAATCCTGGATGATATATTCCTGCACTGCTTATGCATTCAACATAAAGATCTTTCCTTGTTCTTTTCTAATCATGTAAAATCAACTGCAGCCTCAGGAAGCCTCCATGGTGGTATTGTACACACGTGGACAAAGATGTAGGTACCCCTCTGTTAATGAAAGAAAGACAATAGTAACAATAGGTACTGAAATAACTTGAAACTGATACTAATTATTCTCCTGGTGAGCAAAGTGCTCCAGTTGTCTCAGGACTGAAGGCTGCCTTCTCCAGACGGCCGTTTCAGCTCCTTCCATCCATGTTCAACAGGATTTAGATCAGGACTCATAGAAGGCCACTTCACAATAGTCCAATATTTCACTCTTAGCCCTTCTTGGCTGCTTCTAGCTGTGTTTGGCTCATGATCCTGCTGGCTGGAAGTCAGGCTGATAGATAGATGTGTCTGTGTTTATTTGGATAGATTTTAAAGCTAAACAAGCATTTCAGCTCAGACAGAGGGTGCTCTACATCACTGCCCTCTTCATCCTCCTCAGTGTCTTCAGTTTCTAAAGAAATAGAAGCATCTTCATGATCTTGTTTCCTGGTGGATTCTTCTCCATCATTCTCTTCTGGAAGCTCTCTACCTTTAATTTGGTCTGGATAAAGCTGTGAGAGCAGCAGAGACTGTTCATCATCCAGACTCTTTATGGGAGGAGCAGAGAATGGAAACCTGATGGGATTAATCACCTCCTATTAGACAGTTATAACTGTCTAATAAACAATTAGACAGTTATAACCAAAATAGCTCCAACCTCAAAAAAACAAATTGACTTTACAAAAAGACTGGATCTCATTGATATATGGAGGGAAAAAATACATTATTAAAAACATTTACTTGGAGTAATAGAAACCATACGTTACAATCTAGGATAGATTTCTGGTTGAATATAATCATATCTGTTGTCAGGACATAACTCTTGGAGAGATTAATTGGGCAATAACTCAATTAAAGAACAAAAAAATCACCAGGCTGTGATGGTCTGTCTTCCGAGATATATAAATGCTTCTCTGAGTCATTAGGTAAATTTCTTCTGGCCGTCTTTAAAGAATCTCTGGACAGAGGGGAGCTTCCTCCGTCTCTGAGGCAGGGCGTCATAACACTTATTCCAAAACCTCACAAAGACTCTCTATTAATCAAAAACTGGCGACCCATTACTTTGCTAAATAATGACTATAAGGTACTTGCATCTATCTTAGCAAAACGTCTCAAATCTAAATTACACACTTTAATTGACGATTGCCAATCTGGTTTCATGAAAGAGCGTCACATAGCCAATAACATTCACTTAGTGCTGGATCTAATAGAATACAAAGACTTTCTAAAAGATGAACACCTTATCTTATTCTTAGACTTTCAAAAAGCGTTTGACACGGTAAGCCACAAATTTATTATTGACTCCTTAAACTTCTTTAATTTTGGTCAGACTTTTATTAATGCTGTGAAAACTCTGTACATGGGAGGAAACAGCTGTATTAAATTGGCGAATGGAACCTCTCCTAGATTTTACATAAAGAAAGGTATCCACCAAGGCTGCCCAACATCGCCTCTTCTATTTTTAATTGTAGCTCAAATTCTATGTAACCTAACTTAGTAACCTATTTTGGAGTTAAAATCAGTCATAATCACAAATTAATGACAGAGAGTAATCTTTCTTTACTGTACAACTCTATTAATAAAAAATTTGATTCTTGGCTTAAAAGAGATTTATCTACATTTGGCAGGGTTCTGCTTTCTAAAGCAGAAGGTCTCTCACGAGCAGCATATTTATTTACATCTATAGAAATACCTAAAGTTCACTGTGCTAATCTAGACAAGCTATTATATAACTGTATATGGAGGAAGAAGCCCCATAAAATCTGAAAAAACATCCTGACTAATAAAATTGAGGAAGGGGGTTTATCGGTAATCGACTTCTCTCTTTTTAATAAGATATTAAAAATCAACTGGTTTAAAAGATTTCTGAAAAATCCAAACAGTCTGTGGAACATTGTTCCAAAGTTCATCTTTGAAAAACTCAGTAAAATCACATTCTTGCTTCAGTACCCGTACTCCATCAACAGACTGCCAATCAAACTGTCAAACTTCCATAAACAGGCTCTAACTTGCTGGTCGCTTTTATACAAACACAATTTCTCCCCTCATAAATGTTTTATCTGGGACAATATGCACATCATACATAGAAACAAGACTCTCTTTATACAAAACTGGTTTAGACATGATATTGTTCTGGTAGCCCAACTGTTAAATAACTCAAAACAAATTTTAACATATGACGACTTCACTCATAAATTTAACTTCCATCCTCCAAGAAAAGAATTTGACGTTGTAACCAGAGCCATACCCCATGGGATCATCACCCTACTTAGAGACGAGAAAGATTTGGATCAAATGACTGTTTTTGTTTCCAGCAATATTTCGATAAATGGTTTATCTTTTCTAGACAGAAAAGTCAACAACAAAGTAATTAAAAACCTTCTATGTGCAAACTCTATCCCTGCCTCCAAGTACAAATGGTCCCCCCTGTATGAAAACATTAACTGGAATAGAGCATGGAGTAACCCACATAAATTTTTAATTACAAACAAAGTAAAAGAAATAACATTTAAAATCCTTCACCATTATTACCCCTGTAATGAGCTTATTTCACAATTTATCCCCACTGTAGATGAAAAATGCTCCTTCTGCTCTTTGGAAATAGAAACATTAGACCAATTATTCTAGCTGTTCACATTTATTAATGGTCACTTTGGCTCAAACATACTTTTATCCAGTTTTGACATTTTATTTTATTTTTCTGACTCAAACCCCTCTGTACAATATGTAGTCAATCTATTTATTTTGCTTCATCCATAAATCAAAATTTATGAAGAACAAACCTCTTTTCAGTGTTTTTAAAGTTGACTTAAAAAAATTATATAATCTGCATTTCTGGATTAAAAGGTAAATCAGCATCAAAATGTTTACAACATTTATCTACTTTAACTTTATAATTCATTTAAATGATATTTATTTTTGTTACTCTGGCTATGTACTTTAATTGTTGATGTTGAAAAGTGTCTTTTATGTATTTTACTTTATTTTTACAGTTTTTGTTTTCCCTTCATGCAAACGTGAACTGTAACTTTCTAATTTTTGTAATAAGAAAACGTATTTCTATAAAAAAAAAAAAAAAAAGTCAGTTTGAAACAGTTCCTGTATCGGTCACGTGACTTTACAGGTTTTGCTCTTTGAGCTCGACGCATGCTCCAACGCATCAGTGTTGCCGGACCCATCACTAGGAGACACCAATGATGGGGGATGTTTTCCAGCCCAGAGTTCTGCTGCACCCATCAGGTTTGGAGATTTCCTTCTTCATGCTAACTGTGTGGATGGAGCTAAAGTTTAGGAGCCGTTTTCAGCAGCTGATGGATTCCTCCTCTTCATCACAACTCGTTGCAGGGTATCCCCCAGAAAACTGGCTAAGCCTGCAGCTCTGCTTAGGAGGTGCTAATGCTAGCTTAACATGTAGCGTAGGAGGTGCTAATACTAGTTTAGGATGTAGCGTAGGAGGTGCTAATGCTAGCTTAGCATGTGGCACATGAGGTGCTAATGCTAGCTTAGCATGTGGCACATGAGGTGCTAATGCTAGCTTAGCATGTGGAACATGAGGTGCTAAGGCAAGGTTTGCATCTAGCAACATTCAGCATCAAATTCCCCTGAAAATATATAAATAAAATTTATACATTTCTCTGTAACTGCACGTAAATTTATCTTCACCATACAAGACATAGCTATCATTAGTGTTTTGTCTGATAAATTATTTTATCTACATTTTATGTTCACAACATACACACAGTCTGCCAGGAAGAGTCCAATCCCAGACCAGAAGACTTTTTACTATCTTAGATGATAATGATAAAAATGGCCCAAACATTGGTCAGCATGACCACCTTGAAGGGAAATTATATATATATATATATATATATATATATATATACACACACACACACATATGAGCAAACATTTTATTTGCTCCAGGCTGAACAGTGGATCTGTGACTACTCCTACAGTGCTGCAAAAAAAAATCTCACTAAAATCTCCAAATAAGGTGCTGCTAACCTTGCTTTTTTTAACACGCTTGGGCTGGAAAAGTAGTTTTGGGTGGGTTAACATTGTCACATCATTTGAGTGAGTTTTAAGAAGGAATTAATCAGAAAATTGCATCAAAACACGGTAGTTGTCATGTTGGGGCAGAATAGTCAAAACATTCACATTTAAATTAAAGGACGTCTCCTTATACTCATCTTATTACAGTATTTTTCGGTCAATAAAGGACACTTTATTCATCATCCTTGTAATTCCTAATTGTTTGTATCTGGCCACTGTCCAATATGTGGATGGAGTGGTCAGGGTGATGAACAGTGTTGATGCCAGACAGGATACTTTTGGTCATTTGATCAGTTTCAGTCTCATCTGTTGACATGGTTGTAACATTGTAAAGATCTAGTTGTTGATAAAGCATGTAATGTGTTTCAGTGTTGGCTGCAGATGTTAAAGAAGAGGCTCCTGAAGAACAGAGTCCTGAGGGGGAGCAGCAGGAGTCAGAGCCCCTCCACATAAAGGAGGAACAGGAGGAACCCGGGGCCCGTCAGGAAGGAGAGCAGCTCCTTGTGAAGGAGGAGACTGATAGCAGGTTTCCATTAACTGCTGCTCCCATCAACAGTAAGGATTGCTTTACTTTGTTTCTGTGTCCTGTGTTGCAGCTAAAGGCCAAAACTCTCTGGATTCATCAGCTTCCTATCAGACAAATCCCCCCTCCCTCCACATGAGCTGTGCAGATTTTTTTTAAGAAAGTAAAGATGTTACCGGGGCGGGTTGGGGTTGAAGTGTTGTAATTCAGCCCAGTACCTCCTTTACATGAACACCTGCAGTATAAAAACAAAACAAAATCAACAGTTAAAACTGTGTGTTTATAATTAATGGTATAAATAGAATTAATTTTCAGTTTTGGGCTGTCAGAATAAGAAGTTTTTTTTTTAAAGACAAAAAGGGATTAACAACTGTGGTTAAATGTGTTCAGTACTACAAATGACTTTTATGAAACGGTTTATGAATTTTAATACATTGCCTGAATCCACGCTACATAAAGAAAATCAAAAAGAGCTATCAGAGGCACACAAAGTGAACAAGGTGAATTAGTGATTGAAGCTGTGTTTGAATCAAATTCAGGGAATTATTTTAGTGCAGTTCCAGACTACTGCACATTAAAAACTATATTTAATTCTTTTTTTCCTTTTTTTTTGCGCATTGAAATCCAGGATGGGATCATCTGCCATTTGTGGATGTATGATTAACCTGCTGCCTAGTGACTCTAGAACGATTGGCGTTTTCAGGCAAAGTTGCCATTGACACAGAAACGGATGACACTACTACTAACGGTAATAAGAGCTTTATTTATAAACGCTTTTAATCAAAGTCATGAATGGTAGCTAATAAAAATCGTAAAACAAGAAGTAAAAAATATAATTTCAAAACGGGTAAAAACTTAAAAACAAAGGGAAACACCAATATTAAATCAATATAGTTTAGGCATTGAATTAGGCACCATAAGATAAGGTGAACAAGTGGGTCTTTAGCTTGGCTTTGAGAACCTCCACAGAACATGCCTGCCGAGTGTCTAAAGGGAGATTGTTCCACAGAGATGGGGCATGAAAGGAAAAAGCTCCCCTACTGTTTTACTTTCAGGTTTAAGGACTTTAAAAGACCCGTGCCCTGAGATCAAAGAGCACGGAGTGGAACATAGTAGGGTTGTCACAATACTAAGATTTCAAACTTGATATTGATGCCCAGGGATAAAAAATGTCAAATAATGAAAGGCATGAAAAGTTTTTGATTAAAATAAAAAATCACCTTTTTAAATCTCAGTATGGAACATGCTTTCTAAACAGAGTCACAGATGGTAGTTAAATAAGTGTGCAAATACATGCTAAATATAACACAATTTGAAAATATTTTACATCTGAGGCCTTATTCTTTCATTGTGCAAATAATTCAGAAATCTAAAACTAAGAATAGCAAAAATATACAAAAATGTCTATTTTATCATGTCTATTTTAGACATGATTAACCTGTCCTTAGTAAATGGATATGTACCATAGGCTTTTAAAGTAGCTGTTATTAAACATTTACTTGAGAAACCTTCTCTTGATCAAGATGAGTTAGTAAATTACAGACCTATATCTAATCTTCTTTTCCTATCTGAAATTCTCAAGAAAGTAGTTGCTAATCAACTTTGTGAACATTTACAAAGTAATGACCTACTTGAGGAGTTTCAGTCAGGCTTCAGAGCTCATCATAGCACTGAAACAGCTCTGGTGAAGGTCACTAATGATATTCTCATGGCCTCAGATAATGGACTTGTGTCTGTACTTGTCCTGTTAGATCTCAGTGCTGCATTTGATACAGTTGATCACAATATTCTCCTACAAAGACTTGAGCATACTGTAGGGATTAAGGGGAAAGCATTAGGCTGGTTTAAATCTTATCTGTCGGACAGATTCCAGTTTGTTCATGTTAATAATAAATCTTCCTCAAACTCTAGGGTCACTTGTGGAGTACCACAGGGTTCAGTCCTTGGACCAATTCTATTTACTATATATATGCTTCCGGTCGGCAAAATTATCAGACAGCATAGGATTAATTTCCACTGTTATACTGATGACACTCAGCTATATTTATCCATAAATCCTGATCAATCCAATCAGTTACTTCGACTGCAGTCATGTCTTGATGACATCAAAAGCTGGATGACTTTAAATTTCCTGTTTTTAAGTTCTGACAAGACAGAAGTTGTAATCTTTGGACAAGAGTCCTCCAAAATAAACTTCTTAATCAATCACTTAGTCTGGATGGCATTAACTTGGCCTCTGGTAATAAAGTAAAAAATCTTGGTGTTATTTTTGACCAAGACATGTCATTTAAATTCCATATTAAACAGGTTTCCAGAGTTTCATTTTTTCAGATTGCTCCTCGGGCTGCCATGTGCGGTGCCCGGGGAGCAATCTGGGGTTAAGGGTCTTGCTCAGGGACCCAGAGTGCAGGCACTGGCAATCGAATGGAATGAGGTGAACAAGTGATTCAAAGTGTGTAGTAATGAGATAATTATTTTAGTGCAACAGTTAAAAAAAAATGGAAGGAATCACCGAAAAATCAATTTGTAGTGTGAAACGAAGCAGGTCTCCCCTCTGCTCTCTTTGCTCTGACTGCATGCAGGGCTTTCAGGACGAAGCACCTGCCTGTGCTCGTGAGGCAGCGCTGAGGGAAGTTGGGAGGGACTCACTGTAGCTCTAGCTGCTGTCCTGAGACAATAGCTGTGACCCACTCAGTTTTTGGTGGTCCTTAATATTATTATTAGGCGCCCGCCTATACATTGAAAATGCATGGCAGAGGCCTTATACTATGCACCTAATAAGGGTTTCTTTATTATTATTATTCCTTATTAATCTTCCGTCACAGTTAATACAGGCTGAACCGTAGGGTCTACCCCCACATACTACATATCGAAACGTTTGTGTCGATGAGGGCTTTTTGTACTTGACGCCGTTTCGACTTACGGTTGGAACAAAATTCACAAAAAAACGACAGAAAAATGGCCATTTTCAACGCTCTACTGTGTCGTCATGCTTTCACCTACGAACACCGTTTAACTTCCAGTTTGTAGATATATCTTTGAGCTATTCAGAGGTGAAATCGGAATGTGGATATCTTTTATCGTTTTCTCATCACGCCATTTTCAGTTACCATGGTGACAAAATTATCCAAAAACCACTGAACAACTAAAGCTTACTCGCTCAATTTTCACTCTACCTACACAAATTATACATCAAAACGTGGGTATTTCTGTCTGGATTTAGGAAATGTAACTCTCATTGCTGTAGGTCTTATAGATTTTTCGCAAATCATCTCAGACTGGCAACAACCCCAAAGTCAAAATTATGTAAAAAGGACCGAACAACTTCAGCCTACTCGCTCAATTTTCACTCTACGTAGACAAATTATACATCAAAACGTAAGTCTTTTTGTCTGGATTCAGGAAATGTAAACCTCATTGGTGTACGATTTATAGATTTTTCGCAAATCACCTCAGACCGGCAACAACCCCAAACCCTCCCCAAATTGAGCTGTAGTTGAGAGTTTTCCATGCAGCAGACAGCCAGCCAGGGCCGGTCAAAGCCATAGGCGTACTAAGGGGCCGCTTGGGCCCTCTGGTGCAATGGGGGGGCCCCCAAATTTTTTTTTTTTTTTTTTTTTTTTACAAGTAACAATTAAATAACCTCAGTTATACGCACCACCAGGCGGACACCTTCTTCAACTTCTTCAGAAGTTGAACAATTCTAGTTTATGATATGTAATCACTCTAAAGCTGGGGTCACTAACATGACGCCCATGGGCACAGAGTCGCCCCGAGGAACACAGGTGTTGCCAACAAGCCTATTCTAAAAAGGCAACATCAACCAGTGGGCTTCGTTATTTGATTGTGTTACCGTATTTTTTGGACTATAAAGGAAACTTAAAATCCTTACACTTTCTCGAAATTTGGTGGTGCTCCTTATAATCCGGTGAGCCTTAAATATGATTAAAGCTGTGCTTACGGACTGATCTTAGGTGGTACATTGTGCTCAAAAATCTGTTAAAATGTGTAAGTATGACTTTGGTTAGCAATGAAGCCGCTCCACTCAATGGATAATCAGAGCATTACGGTACCCAATCGAACCCCTGAGGTGTCTACAAGACTGCCTGACTGTGATGTTTAAACTAGAAGTGCATTCATGTATGGCAGCCCACACCCAGAGTCGGAGCTAGCAACAATACTAATAGCAACTCATTTTGTTACATACATACATACATATATATAGTATGTATGTGTGTGTGTGCGTGTGTATTATATGTGACCACATACGCCCTGATTCTTCCTCTATCATCTTCTCTTCTTTCTTTCCATCCTCACAGCTGAATAACATTAATTTTGTGTTAGGTAGGGTTAAAAAATAAAGCAGTCAAAACACAATCAAAATTAATCTTTAAATTTAAATGATATCCTTGTTGGATAACAGTTACTGACTGGACACTGCAACTGATCTGACTTATCAGATACTTCACAACACCACTGAAATGATACTGAACAAAACATTTAAACTCAAGTGTCCCCCTGCCAAAAAGGTTGGTAACATGGGTCACCAACCTTTTTGAGTCTAAGGGCTATAGTGACACTGGATAAATTTTTCCTGATACACACATAAACTTGTAAAACTCATCTTTAGTTAAAAAATCGATGATAACAAATGTACATATGAGTGAAAAGATTGCAAAGAAAAAAGTGTTGCACCATAGCTGGGCACTGCCGCCACGACAATTTGGCTTTCCTGTGTTAATATTTTCTAACATTAAAAAGCCCTCACTTAAGCGATGTTAGTAAATACTATCACATTATCTGCAAACTTAAATGCTTCCATAAATTCTGGCCAGCGTAAATCAGCAGAAGAAAATAACATAAAGAATGTGGGAATTCCAAGAGTTCTCACCATGGCTCACTAGGGCAGCAACAACGAATCGATAAAATCAATAAAATTCCATTAATAAAAAAGTTGGCAACGAATTTCATTATCGATTCGTTGTGTCGCGCGACTATTTATTTTATTTTTTTCCCCCCGACTATTACGTCACATGTTGAGTGCGCGCAGCTGAGCAGAGAGAAAAAGTTGAGCGCGCAGCAGAGCAGAGAGAAAAAGTTGAGCGCGCAGCAGAGCAGAGCTGACGAGAAAGAAAATAAAAGAACAGAGCGGAGTTGACGTTAGAGGAAAGACCATCAGAGAGACCCGTAACAGTGTTCTGAAACATGGCGGAGGCAGAGAAATCAGTACGACCTAAATCATCCAAGGTGTGGGAATATTTCACACTAAATAAATCAAAAAAGTGTGTTAATTGCAAGATATGCAAAAGCGACATGGCCTGGCACGGGAGCACCACGGTGATGATGCAGCACCTAAAACGAAAACATGTTGGAGTTCTTGATGAGGAAGGGAGTTCAACAGCAGGGTAAGTCACTACAAATTACTACTTTTGTTCCGTTTTGAAGTAAAAGGTATGTAACGTCCCTCCAGTAGCTCTTCTGGTGCTGGTGTTTACTCGTTATCCAGCTTAATAAGCATGACACGTTAGTGTTAGCTTGTTAAAAACAGTAACGTTACTAGGCTAAAGCATATAACGTATAACGTTATAGTTAGCAAGACAAAAGACACGTTTTTATTCCCTTGTCTTTTTTTTGGCCCATTAATATTTCAATCTGTAAATTCTCACCCAGGCTACATTTATTTGATCTAAATTACAGTAAAAACAGCAATACTGAGATATATTGAAATAGAAAACAATTAATTTTTATTTGTAATATTTATTTTAAATTGTACATTTTTAAAATTTTTTAAAAATGTATTTTCTTATTATTTATATATATATATATATATATATATATATATATATATATATATATATATATATATATAATGAGTTCAGATGCAAAAGCCTCTAAGTACCATTTGAAATTTTCTTCTAAAATGATTAATTGTCATTTAAGTGTATTTACTGAAATTAAATATACAAGCTTAATAAAAATGGTCATTTTAGAAGAAAATTTCAAATGGCACTTAGAGGCTTTTGCATCTGAACTCTTCATAATGTGTGTATATAATTCATTACATTTATATAGCGCTTTTCTTGGCACTCAAAGCGCTTATTTAAATGTAATGAATTATTAATTGCCTTTACACAACAAGTAGCTAAAACAACAAGTAAGTATGTATTAAAGTAATTTGTGCTATTACACATACTAATACTATCTTTTTGATTCCAGAAAAAAAAACAGCAAACCATGAGAGGCTTCTTGATGGGAAATGCTTCATGTACACCACAGCAAGCTGCTGTCTTGACAGATAGTATCCTCAACATGCTTGTCACTGACATGAGGCCGTTGTCGATGGTTGAAGATGAGGGCTTCACTAAAATGATCCACACCTTGAACCCTGGTTACACTCTGCCCTCCAGGACCCACTTTACAAAGCTCATGTAGAGAAAATATAAAGAAACATTCAAGAAAGTGAAGACTGCAATAAACACCAACAACAGCAAACTTGCTCTCACCACTGATGTTTGGACAAGTGTAGCAACTGAAGCCTACTTTGGTGTCACATGCCACTACATCACAGATGACTGGGACATGCAGTCAATCTCCCTCACCACCATGCCACTGCAGGACAGACATACTGCATCTAACATTGCAGAGTGGTTGGAGCAGGTAGTAGACAGATTTGAAATTCCTCCAAGCAAAATCATTGCCATAGTCCATGACAATGGTGCTAACATTGTTGCTGCGGCAAATATCCTGGAGGAGAAGCATGGGTGGTCCTCTGTCCGTTGCACTGGCCATACTTTGCAACTTGTGATCAACGCTGCGTTGAAGAATCCAAGCATTGAAAAAGCTGTTGGGGCTGCAAGATGTCTGTTAGAACATTTTAAGAAAAGTGAGCTAGCCTGCAGTAAGCTCAGAGAGAAACAACAACAAATGAACACACCTGAGCACAGCCTTGTCCAAGACGTAAGCACCAGGTGGAATAGCACATTCTACATGATAAGCCGACTGCTTGAGCAAAGGTGGCCTGTAACAGCAACACTGTCTGACAGCTCTGTCACACAGAGAGGCAAAAGGTACCTAGATCTGAAACCAGACCAGTGGAGTCTGCTGGAAGAGCTTTCAACAGTCCTCAAGGCTTTTGAATGTGCCACTGTGTTCATGAGTGGACAGAAATATGCAACAATATCTACAATACCTACACTTGTGAAGGGGCTGTTGAAGTCCACCCAGAGTGCTGTCTACGAGTCAGCCCCGCTGCGGGCTTTTCAACTCACTGCTGTGCAGCAGTTGCAGGAGAGACGGAAAAGGGAGACTACTTTCTCAGATAGCGCACCAAACACAGTGATTCTTGCGATGGTCCTTGACCCAAGGTTTAGGAAACTGAACAAGTTTCTTTCACCTGATGAAGTCCTACGTGTTCAAACTAAAGTGCAAACAATGGTACTTGAAGAGAGAAGGAAGATGGATGTGCAGCAGCATGGCAGTTGCAGTGTTACCTCCACCAATACTACAGCTACTGAATCAACGCCTCAAGCCACTCTACTTGACTCACTCCTTGGTTCTGATGGTGAAGAAGATGATAGAGCAGGCCAAGCTGAGGATGTCCACACTCACATACCTTGAAGAAAAAAGCCTTGCCAAGGAAGAAAACCCATTACTGTGGTGGAAGGCTAACAATGACAGATATCCCATGTTGGCCAGGCTAGCCAAGTCTTAGCTATGCATCCCTGCCACCTCAACACCATCTGAACGGCTGTTTTCTGCAGCAGGAAACATAGCCTCCAAGAAAAGAGCCAGCCTGAGCCAGGAGCATGTGGACATGCTAACATTTTTGCATTGCAATGCAAAATGTCTGAACAAAGAGAGTGAGAGAGAGTGAGTGAGTGTGTGTGTGTGTGTGAGAGAGAGAGAGTTTGTGAGTCTGAGTGTAGTAGTGTAGCAGATAAGTTCAGACGTTCAAACAAATGCGGTTATGTTTTCAGATTTGTACTTTTTTATTTGTTATAAATTATTTATTGTTCCTAAGACAGCTCAAGTGCCTTTAAACAAAAATCTAAATCTTTTAGTGCACTTTAAAAAAACCTATATATTTAATTTGGCAGATGTAAAGTATACCTGAGATGTGTATGTTTTTTTTGTTAGTCCATTTTTCTTTTTTTTTTTTTACTTTAACAGCTCAGGGATGTTCAAGGAGCAATCTGTTTGTGCACTTTCTAAATATGTTTTTCACTGTCAGTTATATTTTTTAATAAAGGGTTGAAAATTAATGCTTTTTATTATTTAATTTTTTATCCGATTCATCGATTAATCGAACTAATAATCGACAGATTAATCGATTATTAAAATAATCGTTAGTTGCAGCTCTATGGCTCACATTGCCAAAATACAGGTAATTGGTTTCAAAAACTTGTAGCCCATATCATAATTTAGGATGTCTTTCAAAAAGTCTGGGTTGTTAGATGAAGATGATACAACAGCAGTGTAATGCTGTCCATGATATCCTTTTCTCAAAGCAATTGATACATTGGAAACCAATTGATTTATTCCAGACAAGTATTGTGCATAGAAAATATTCGCCGCTAGATGGCAGCAGAGCGCCATCTTTACAAAATGTTTTATATCAAATAAAAAAAAATCATTAAAAATCAACGGTTTGCTCTAAAATTCTGAAAATATTCACCGATCATCAAGAGTGTACAATGTGCAGCTCAGCCTCAGGTCCAAAAATTCAATAAAGTAAATAAAAGTGCATCCTCAAAAATGAGGTGAGTAATCAACAAAAGGTTGCCTGATGGCATGAGGCATTGTAGAGATTTTTTCTTAAATCATATAAGAGAAAATAAAATAAAATTAAAACTTAAATAACGACTTTCTACTCATCATTTACAACCCCATCTGTCTTTGTCCCCATTGTCTCTGTTATTTTCTAGGTGAGGGCATCAATGGTAGATTTTTCTTAACAAAAAGAAGCATCTCTTCTTTCTCACATCCAAGTTGGTTTGTTTTTTCCTAACATTTGCAGCAACAGAAAACAAACTCTCACTGTCTCTGCTGGTGCAAGGAGAGGCAGGTATATAAGTGAGGCAAGCTCTGGGAACCGGGTTTTGTTGTTTTTCCAGTATATCATGGGGCTCTCTGACCAAGGAATTGTGAGCTCTGACAGATAGACCTGGATATAAAGGTATAGAACAAAACCAAAGAAAACAAATTTAACATTTTTGGTCATTTTAGTTGCTTTCTTGGAGGATTTCATTATACATCGTCAGCAGGAAAATGTTATCATCTGCCTTGGGTTTCTTCTCCTGTGGCTCCTCAACATTTTCTGCCGATGTTGCAGATCTGACCTTGTCGTGCAACACTTTTGTTGCTTCCCATTTTTTAGGGCTGAAACGCTGCTCTATGGCTTGCAGTAGGGTGCTCTTTGAAGTTTTAACTCCATGATCTAATGCAACAGTCCTATTTAACAGATGTTTTAAGGCTTCAATGGAGGAGATGACATCAGCTGCAATAGCTGAAGCTGAACTTACGTCTTTTGTCAGCTGTTCATATGGGTCTAGAGTAGTGAGCATGTTTTCAATTAAAGTCCATTGATATAGGGTCAGATGAGCTTGGTGAGCCGTTAAGCTTAATATGCTGACGGGACTAACATCTGACGTGAATATGTCTGTGGTAAAACTCACAGGAAGTCCGTTGTTGATCAAATTGTGGACGTGTGTGGCGACGGATCATTGAGGGCAGTCGGAGAGACGTCCGAGAAGAAGCGATGGTGTAACGTGGCTCAAAAAGTTTTATTATGTGACGAAAACCTGGGTTCTCGACGACAGAAAAAAGCTGGTTGTCGAGCGCTATGATTTCTATCAATTTGTCGTTAAAAGGTTTAGCTTTTTCGTTTTCTGTTGAAAATATTTCACAGCTTTCACATGTCTTCTGAATGCAGACATCTAACCCTCTGTGGTGTTGCTGTTTTAGTCTTAGCACCGCCGGCTGCTGCCGCAGCTGCCTTGTATTTTTTCCATGTTGCTTCCCCAAATATATCTTTAAATCGTGCATCAGTTCAGGCCAAGATCAAAATATTTTCTTATTTGCATAATGTGTTTCCATGTTTCTTGCAGATGTTCAGCAGAAGCTGATTGTTAAAGAAGAAGCTTCTTTAGACCACAGACCACCTGCCGACCTGCATGACACAAAGCCCCCCCACATAAAGGAGGAACAGGAGGGAGTCTACATCAGTCTGCCAGGAGAGCAGCTCAATGGGAAGGAGGTGATTAATGCCATCAGGTTTCCAGTCTCTGCTCCTCCCATAAAGAGTCTGGATGATGAACAGTCTCTGCTGCTCTCACAGCTTTATCCAGATCAAATTACAGGCAGAGAGCTTCCAGAAGAGAATGATGGAAAAGAATCCATCAGGTTACAAAATCATGGAGATGCTTCTATTTATTTAAAGACTGAAGATACTGAGAAGGATGAAGAGGACAGGGATGTAGAGCACCCTCTCTCTGAGCTGAAACACTTGTCAGACTCAGGATATAAGAAATGTTCTACAGAGATGAAAAATGTGGAGTCATGTAGGAAAGTCCAGAAAGGAGGGAAGCTAAGCTGTGAAGACTGTGGCAAAACATTTATTGGAAAATCAGGTTTAAACAGACACATGAGAACCCACACAGAACAGAAGCCTTTCGGTTGCGATCTATGTGGACATAGATTTAGCCGCAAATCTGCTTTAAACCAACACATAACAGTCCATACAGGACAGAAGCCTTTCTGTTGTGATCTATGTGGAAAACAATTTCGTCTAAAAGGAGTTTTAAAAACACACATGAGAATCCATACAGGACAGAAGCCTTTCTGTTGCCATCTATGTCAAAAAAGATTTAGTGATAAAGGAGAGTTAGACAGACACATTAGAATCCACACAGGACAGAAGCCTTTCTGTTGTGATCAATGTGGAAAAAGATTTAGTGAAAAAGGAAAATTAAACCAACACATAACAGTCCATACAGGACAGAAGCCTTTCTGTTGCCATTTATGTGAAAAAAGATTTAGTGCAAAAGGAGATTTAGACAAACACATTAGAATCCACACAGGACAGAAGCCTTTCGGTTGCGATCTATGTGGAAAAAGATTTAGAGTAAAAAGTTCTTTAAACAACCATATGAGAATCCATACAGGAGAGAAGCCATTCTTTTGTGGTGTATGTGAAAAAAGATTTAGGTTTAAAACAACTTTAAAGCCACACATGAGAATCCATACAAGAGAGAAGCCTTTCTGTTGTGATCAATGTGGAAAAAGCTTTACTTACAAAATAAGTTTAAACTCACACATGAGAAACCATACAAAGTAATACAAGGCAAGTTTTTTTGTATAGGACATTTCAGTACAAGGACAACGCAAGGGTCTGATTAAAAAAAAAAAAAGTAAAATAAAAACATAAACACTGTTGGAATAAATGTAGGAAAAGCGAAACAAAATGATTTTTAAACAATTGGTCTAAAATTTTGAACTAATGATATTTCAGTTAACTGTTTAAAACAGTCAAAAGCAATCCTAAACAAATGTTTTCAGGAAGTTTTTTCCCAGATAGGTAGAATATAGGAAGTCAATTTGCAAGTTGGGGTCGTCGGACTAGTTAAACTGCTATACAAGTACAAGCCACTTACCAGATTAAGTTTTAATCAGTGGTCTGGAGGGTTGATACCCTGATAACAAGTCTGTGATGTTTTTAGGTGCTAAGCCATTCAGGGGTTTTATAGACTAACAGAAGTATTTTAAAGTCTATTTTCTGAGACACAGGGAGCCAGTGTAAGGACTTTAGAAACAGGTCCATGTTCTTTACTTTCTTAGTTTTAGCGAGGATGCAGGCAGCAGAATTCTGGATCAGCTGCAGCTGTCTGATCCACTTTTTAGGCAGACCTGTGAAAATACCGTTTCAGAGCTTTGAAATCACGGCTGTTTGGTCAACTTTGCCCAAATCTGGATGCTGAACATGACACACTGCTTTATCACTGAGGTGTGATGGTTGTCTTGTGGGAAAGTGTTGCAGAGAGTTGTTGAGCTACACAGAGAAATGGCGGAATTCATATACATACACTGCAGTATAAATACATTGGTTTGTTTATTTTTATTGTAACATTATTGAAAGATTTAGTTCCAACTGTAGTGCACACATTTGGTTAACTTTTGTAGATTTAATTTTGTCACATACTTAACATTGGTCTGTGCTTCCTGTTCTGGTGTTGTGGAGAGTAGCTTGAACTGGGCTGAAGCGGAGGACTCTGGCTGGCTCACTCCAGTCCCAGATTGACTGACTGGGTGGTACCATCTGGAGTTCCTCTAGGGGGGAACACCATGGAATCCTTATTCAAACTCTTTTGTTAATTTTGTTTAGTTATTAGTCATTTAAGTTTAATCCTTAAGATAACTTTAGTTATTTTTGTTAAAGGAGAAGTTCGGTCAGCAAGGAAGAATCAATGGATCATTATCTATACCTAAAACTAATACGTTCTTGGTGATTTAATGAATTTAGCTTTAATCAGTAATAAAATTTAAATTGTCATCGAGATCACTGAGTCTGGGAGCGGCCATTATTGCCCTAATATGGTAACACCTCACTGCTGACATCACATCCAGTGATGTCACGTTGCGGTAAGCCGAGGGCCATTCTCTGCGCTTTACAAGCTAATTCAGTAGGAACTATTCTACACAGCTGAGATCAACAACAAGTATTTCAGATTTCCAGAGGATTTCACCGTTGAAATTCGAGAATTTTAAAAATATCCAGCGCGTTAAGAGGCGGAGGGATATTTCAGGTTCACGTAGTTTAGAGCCCAAACAATCGACTTCACTTTCAGAAACAAGCCCAAAAAACTGCAACCCGCAACTCATGAAATTTACAGGCGACTTTAGAAAACAGAAGACCAAAGTGGCATAAAATAAGTGGGCTTCACAACAGTGAGCCTGAGTCTGTTATGCTAGTCTTTAGCATCTTTGGAACAACGTAAGGCGCCAATGGTAAAAAAAACACAGTCTGGAGGATGTTGTGGGGGGAAAAAGCATCAATGCGGTTAAAAAAAGGCGCCGTTGAAAAATGGCAGTGACAAACAACAAATAGAGCGTTGGGACTTGCTCTATAGCCGATTCCTGCAACATGACGTCACAAACTGGGAGGTGGCAGTACTGATCTTGACCAACATGGATGCCTCCAGTAAAGCACATTCAAATGAAAATTACTCTTAATTAAGAAAACGTATCATTTATTGAACAGTATGTAATAATTTTATATTTAAAGTAGTTTCAGAAGTTTGAATTCTGAATATGACCGTGACTTCTCCTTTAAATGTGTGTAGATGTTCCCTTTCCCTCTTCCTCAGTGGGTCAGTCTGGTCTGATCAGCCAGTGTTTAAGACCCCTTTGTTTGTTGTGTGTCAGCTCAGTTTGTTACTTTGAGGTTTTGTTTAACTTTGATATTTTTGGCCTTGAGTTAGTTTCTTTATTTGACCTCTTTTAAGGGCTCTGTAATTATTGTGTGGACTTTTGTTACTTTGGGGAAATAAAACCCATTTTTCTTGAAAATCACCAATGTGTCCTCATGCTTGTCCAGCTCGATCCCTCACAACATGTTAGTCTTGAATATTAAACAGATTAATTGTCATTGTTGTACACATTGTTTATTATGCACATGTGTTTACACCATCTTCTGTTAAAAACAAAACCTATTCATATAATTAAAACAAATAAAATGAAACAAAATCATCATCTGTATGTCAACTCTGTTTAAGAAGACTGGTTACTGTTAGAACGCTGCAATAACTTGTCATCTAAAAACAGGTTAAAAATGCTAGATATTAGTCTGAATCTCCTCAAATTACGTAAAATAATCTTCCATTTCAGTAAGACAATTGCACTAGAAAAGATTCTTGGAAAAAGGAAAAATATCCAGGCTTTAGACAAGTGAGAAATATCTTAAAAGTTGTGAAATATTTATTCCAAGTACATTAAGTCAATTAAACTCAAGACTAGCCTGTTAATGCTTCTTTCAGTTTTCATTCTCAGTCACTTCTACAGAAAAGATCTTAAAACCACGGGCCCGTATTTCATATGTTGCTTGAAACATCCAAGATCACTTCATCTGGCTAATTGGGTTCTTTGAACACACCTGTTGTTTATGATTAGTATGGCTGGATTGAGTTATCTGAGATAACTGCGCGTTCATGCGTTTGTTTAAAAGGGGAAATGTATCGATAGTAGAAACATTGATCAGCAACGCTGCTATTGGCTGATCAGCATGGCCAAAGAACGCCCACAGTTTTTCTCCCAAGCAGAACACGAGCTTTTAATGGAAGGTTATGCCGAATTTGAGTCATTCATTAAAACACCTAAAAATCTGTTAAAGCCAGGAGAGAGGGCTGGCAAAAAGCAGCAGACAAATTAATGCGTAAATACTGTCCATGGTAGATGTTTCTATCACTTTCTACAGTATGAATTTTTGCATTTTAATAATTTCATATTTACTTTGTTCTTTTATGTCAGAGCCTCCACAGCAGCCACTAGAACATGGGGGAAAAAGTAAAGCACAAGAATATTCTACAAAATGGTAGCCTTTAATTATTATACTGTATTTTAAAAAGCAACTTCATCCTATTTTTTTAAAAAGCCACTGTTAAATGATGTTTGTCTTTTTACAACAGCCACCAAGAAAAAGGCTGAAAAAAAAACAGGTTGTTTTTACTTTTGTTGCATGAGGCATGTTTCACCCTTTTTCTTTCACAAAATGACACAATGTGTCAAACGGCATCTTCAACAAAAAAAAATTGTATTTTGACCTGTAAAAACAAATTAAGAGGAGAAACTGAACTCCACAACTTGAAAAAGAGAAAAATTGCACTAGAGATCGAGTTGATTCAAAAGGATCTTCAGAGTAAGTTCTAATACACCATTTGACAGCAGTATTGCTGACTTTACATAACTATCTCTTATTGCAGGCAGAAGATGACTTTGTAACCAGGTTCTAATCAGCCTCCAACATTACCTGTAAAAAAATAACCTCAAGGTCTGGGATCACTACTTAAATACTTTGAGCAATGTCCTGGTTTGAGGGATTAAAGATGAAATAGATATCAAATAAACTGGCACTTAATAACCATTTAGTCTTTGACTGTCAATGATTATTGACTTCACACAGATAAATTAAAACACAACTGCACTTTAACTCTTTTGGAAAAAAATTTTTTTTTCCAATGTCCAACAATAAATGTGACACTCTCACTTACTAATCCAAAATGTCAGATAATAATGATGACATATATTCTGGCTAGAAGAAAAAAAATAAAACAAACGAACAAACAAAACTACCTCTTTTAGATTTTGCTGCAGCAATAGTCATTGTTTAGTTGTGCACAACCCAGTACCTATAGACCAGTTCATTGTTATTGTTTTGATGCGGGTTTTTCGCGCATGCGCGCCGGACTGGTAGGCAAAAGGCGAACACAATGGCGGACGCAAACAAAGGAAAGGACGAGTTCTCAACATATTCTTCTTCCTTAGATAACGATCACAAGATCGTTTTAAGAGTAAGTTGATGATATCAGATTGCCAGATCCACACAGCAAAAGCCTGAAGGGACGGAGGGAGTCTGTGAAATGCTGGTCAAGCTGTATATGTACCGCGACATACAGCTGCCTTATAAACACGCAGGCCAGTACAGATTAGAGAGCACGAAAGCCACAAAACCACTGGACGGCTACAATTATTTTATATCGGGACATAGACAGCAACGCCCGCGACCCCATGAGGGATTAAGCGGGTCAGAAAATGGATGGATGGATGGATGTTCAGACATGTTTGTGTAACATCCGAAAGCGGAGTCGGACACACAGCGCCTCAGCAGAGAGGAAGACCCGCCCGGTAGGTTAAAAAAAACATTGTTCACTACGGATTATTTTGGTGTTTTTGTCTTGTTAAAATGGGTGGGGGTGTCGGCGACTTTGCAGCGTAAACACAGAAGTACTAGCAGGCGTAATGCAGCTGCTGTCGGGTGAACATTATTGCACACTGATTGCACAAAGAAAACTAAAATGATGTGGCGTGCTGCTGCTGCAGCGCATCCACTCTGCTTCTCCTGGCCCCGTCTAGCGATCGCCACCTCCCCTCCGCCGCTATTTAAGTAGAACAATGACTAGAGCAGAATTAAGTTGTATTTACCGGATATGAAGTGTAGACTGCAAATTCTGTCGGGGTATGATGGCTCCCACAGTCCATTGGGAGTGTCTGCCTGCATCCTTTTCATTGAAATTATCCATTTCTTTCTTCATCCTTCAGTAAACGACAGAAACATACATCCAACGATTTGGAATGCCTCTGTGTGCAACCGGGAGCACAACAAGTCGTAGACATTGTTTAGATTCCAAAAATAAACTAACTAAAAGTACGCTCTAATTCAACCGTTTTGTAATGATAGACGGGAACAGTACTGTTTTTTGCCTACCAGCGGGACCCGGATGTAGCGCTGACGTCACGCGTGAACTGGTCTATTGCAGCTGATGTCTCCATTGAAGTCTTAAAGGAGAAGTCCGGTCAAAATCAGAACTCAAACTGCTGAAAGTACTTTAAATTCAATTAAATTTTATTTTTATAGCGCCACTTCATGAAACATGTCATCTCAAGGCACTTTACAAAGTCAAAGTCAATCATATACAGATTGGTCAAAAATGTCCTATATAAGGGAACCAGTTGATTGCTTCAAAGTCCCGACAAGCAGCATTCACTCCTGGAGAAGCGTAGAGCCACAGGGAGAGTCGTCTGCATTGTACATGGCTTTGCTGCAATCCCTCATACTGAGCAAGCATGAAGCGACAGTGGAAGGAAAAACCACCAATTAGTGGGAAGGAAAACCTCCAGCAGAACCGGGCTCAGTATGAACGGTTATCTGCCTCGACCGACCTTGCTCTCCATATAATATATTAATCTTTCATTTATCATTCTCTCAATTATTTTACATAAGTTGGATGTTAAAGCTATCGGTCAATAATTTCCTGGTTTTGACTCGTCTTTCCCTGGTTTTCTGATTGGAACAATCATTGCTTCCTTCCAACTCTTTGGCAATTCCCCATCTTCCCATACCCTATTATACATTTCTAATAAAATATTTTTAGAAGTTTCACTTAAATTACTAATCATAACATAATAAATGTTATCTTTTCCTGGAGCTGATAATTCATATTTTCTAAAAGCCCTGTTCAGTTCTGTTATTGTAAACAACGTGTTCAACGGTTCGTTTCTATCTTCCATTTGCTGTAATAAATCCTTGTTCTCTAAAATAGTCTTTTCTCTTCCTTTTTTTCCTTCACTAATATTTTCAGAGCTATTTTGACAAAAGTATTTACTAACATTTTTGCCTTTTCTCTGTTGGTAACTGCTGTGATTTCTCCATCATCTAATATTGGATAGCCACTCACTCTTTTAATCGTCTAACCCAACCCTAACCCTAACCCTTAATTAATTCTTGTTCCACTTCCATCATTTAGACAAACCAAATTTTAACATCCATTATTTCTTCTATTATATCCCCATTTTGATCATTATGATTACCCCATAGTGTACTATGCCCATTAAAGTCCCCACACCATATAACCTTACCCTCTAAATACATTTCAAGTTCCTCCATTAAATCGTTTGAAAGTCTTTTACATGGATTATAGAAGTTGATTATTTTAAATGGCCCATTTACTGTCCAAATTTCTGTAACAATATATTCTAACTCACTTCCTTTAGCCAGAAGTCTAAATTGAATTCTCTGTTTTATGAATGTTATACACTCTCCTCCAGATCCTCCCTCTCTGTCTCTTCTAATGCTTTCATATCCTTTTATAACAAAATCAAGATTTGGTTTAAGCCAAGTTTCCTGAATACATATAATATCTAATTCTTCTTTAATTTCTCTAACAAATCCTTTAAACTCTTGTCCGTTTGCAATAAGGCTTCTAGTGTTCCATTGTAAGATGTTCAGTTGTTGTCTTCCTGTCCTCCTGCCCCTAGTCTCTTTTTTATGTGTTCCCAGGATATGTCCTTTATACCAAAAAACCTCTCCACCCCTTAGCTCTTGTTTTTGCTTTTATTTAACATTTTACTAATGAGGAACAAAACTAAGCATCCCATTTCTGTAAAATGTAAGAGCTAACAGGTAAAATCATTTGGATTTTAAATAAAAATGGTTGAAGAAAGAATCTAGGTAAAAACAAAGTGAGAAAGGATTATAAAGAGTGTGGAGAGGGTTTCTAAAGCTTTAAAATCTATCCAAATAAACACAGACACATCTATCTATCAGCCTGACTTCCAGCCAGCAGGATCATGAGCCAAACACAGCTAGAAGCAGCCAAGAACGGCTAAGAGTGAAATATTGGACTATTGTGAAGTGGCCTTCTATGAGTCCAGATCTAAATCCTGTTGAACATGGATGGAAGGAGCTGAAACGGCCGTCTGGAGAAGGCAGCCTTCAGTCCTGAGACAACTGGAGCACTTTGCTCACCAGGAGAACAATTATCAGTTTCAAGTTATTTCAGTATTGTTACTATTGTCTTTCTTTCATTAACAGAGGGGTACCAACATCTTTGTCCACGTGTGTACAATACCACCATGGAGGCTTCCTGAGGCTGCAGTTGATTTTACATGATTAGAAAAGAACAAGGATAGATCTTTATGTTGAATGCATAAGCAGTGCAGGAATATACATCCAGGATTATCATGATGTATATATATACACAGATGCTTCAGAAAATGCAATTAATCAGGTTGAGACAGCGTTCATCGTCCCACTATTTTCCATCAAAGTAGGGAAAAGGCTTCAGGATGGAGTTTCAGTTTCTACAGGAGAAATGCTGTCGATACTGTTAGCTGTTCAGTGGTTGAAGAGGTGAGACCATTAAGATCACTCATTTATTCAGACTCTAATTCATCTTTGGCCAGTTTACAGCACAGCCAGTCAGATAGTAGAGCAGACGTATTCATTTAGAGACAACAAACACTTTATAGAATCAACATGATGGGGCTCACAGTTAACTTTCTATGGGTACCAGCCCACTGTGGGGTTAAGGGGAATGAAATGGCAGATAACAGAGCAAAGGAAAGCCCCAAAGGTTTATTAGTTGATACTGATTTTATGTTTAGGAGAACAGAAATGAAGGACATAATGAGAAAGTAAATGAAAGAGACAAGACAATAAATAATGTGAGAAAGGAATGAAGGGATGATGAACAGGAGGGAGGAGAGAATTATTTTACCACTCAGACTTGGACATCCTGGACTAAACAGGACTTTATTCATAGCAGGGAAACAGCAGACAGGTTAAAGAGAGTTTGGGGAAGAAAAGACAATAGAACATTTTTTTTTTTTTTTTTTTTGCATTGTCATTCAATGAAAATCAAACTAAATCTTATTGAGTTATTTAAAAGAAACTCAAGGTTAAAGAAGTAAATGCTACCAGGCCAGTTTCTTTTCTAGACAGAATTAATTCTTTTATAGGATCAGGTTTGTTTTTGAGCGACATTCAAGCCATACTCCACACCAGTAGGTGGCAATAATGAGGCATTCAGTTGTTTGCGATGCACCATTATACTAGAAGAAGAAAAAGAAGAAAGATATTTCCGGTTCCTTTTGTCCTTTTCCTGGCAGCACAGCCGCGTTGATCCTCCATGTTCATTGTTCTTGTTTTGCTGTGAGGCCAGAATCGGGAGTGTTGGTGAGGCTGAAAGAGAGCAGCAGCTGCTGCAGGTGATGAAGTCTGGAAAGAAGTCCAGCAGCTGGAGGCACAGCGGAGAAACTGGAGGGAAGCAGGAGCTCAAAGAGCGGCAGGACGCAGCAGAGGAGACACCAATGATGGGGGATGTTTTCCAGCCCAGAGTTCTGCTGCACCCATCAGGTTTGGAGATTTCCTTCTTCATGCTAACTGTGTGGATGGAGCTAAAGTTTAGGAGCCGTTTTCAGCAGCTGATGGATTCCTCCTCTTCATCACAACTCGTTGTTCACGTTTTAAATTAACTTTGTTATATTATGACAGCCATTTATGTCAAGACATGGCAGACTTAATAGGAGGTGCTAATGCTAGCTTAGCATGTAGCACATGGTGTGCTAATGCTAGCTTAGCATGTTACTGCGTGATGCAGTAACAAACTTCATAGTGATGGATATGATGCTGTTTTCTGCAGTTGAAAAACCTGGCTTCAAACAACTACTCGCTACACTTGATCCGCGATATAAAGTTCGGGGCTGCAAGTTTTTCTCTAACAGCTCTCCCTAAATTGTACAACTAGTGCAGGGAATCACTGGAAAATGAGCTGCAATCTGTGTCTTCCCACGCCACAACCTCTGACCTCAGCCCTGCATCAGCCTCTCAATTGACTATATAGAAAGAGAATGGAACCTGAGGAGTAACTAGTGTACTATTCCCCCCTAAATAGGCTATACTATTTATTTATTTGTTATATTTATTTTGGTCACTTTTCTGGTCACTTTAGTTTATTCTTTGTCAGTATTTAATAATGTAACTCAGGTCTCTTAAGTTATTTTTCTTTAAAAAAAGTGTTATAATTAAAGTTGGTTTAAATAAAGATTTAATTGGAATTCTGTTTGTGTTCTTTATTAAAATTAAATAATTTAGCAATATCATAAAATGTCCAGACAGAGCTGCACATAAAATATGGTTTTAAATATTTTCAATAATTATCAATATTGATCAATATGCATTTTTTTTATCGATTTATTTTCTATATCATCCAGCCCTAGTTTAGATGAAGCCTAAATTTTAGATAGCTCAGAAAGCTCTACTGCTTCTAAATAGTTCAAACACAGAGCAGGTTCTAAAGATTCCTCCAGCACTGCCTCACTTACTGAAGACGAGGTAATCATGTTTTGGAGGATGCCAATGATTTATTTTTTAATGGAATCAATTTTATTTATGAAGAATCCAATAAAGTCATTACTGCTAAGAGCTAAGGGAATGGATGGATCAACAGAGCTGTGGCCCTGGGTAAGTTTGGCAACTGTACTGAAGAGAAATCTAGGATTATGTTTGTTCTCCTTAATTAATGATGAAAAATATGCTTCTCTAACTCTGCGAATGGTCTTTTTATACAACAATAGACTGTCTTTCCAGATTAGGTAGCATTCCTCTTGGTGTGTAGAGCGCCATTTTCTCTCCAATTTCCTAACATTGTGCTTCAAGGAATGCAGCTCTAAATAAAACCAGGGAGCCGGCTTCCTGTGAATAATCACCTTCTTTTTCAAGGGAGCTACATTGTCTAATGCAGAACGCAATGAGGAAGTCACACCGTTAACAATGGCGTCTATTTGTGAACGGGAAGAAACAACATTGCTGCTATCTGCAGGGTATTTCTGCAATACTGAAGATATTAAAATGGGGACAGACTCTTTAAAGTTTGATGCAGCATTATCCGATAAAGATCTACTATAATGGAACCCTCTTTTGGGGGTGGAGAGGTTAGATTAAACTCAAATGCCAAGAGTGTGTCGGTTTATGCACATTTTGAGCAAAACCAATTGAATCTAGTATAGTTTTAAAGGCTACGCTAAGGTTATTACAGTATGTGTCAACATGAATGTTAAAATCACCCACTATAATAGCCTTTTCAGTGCAGCAACAGAATGTTTTAAACATGCTTATGTGTTACAAACAGAGAGATGTCACAGCAAAGAGATTTAAGATAAAATTGAGGGGATTTGGAACACCAAACCACAATCCATACCACACAATGCAGCAACATAACACAGAAAGTGATGGAATGTGCCTTCCTGCAATCTCACGACCTGAGCACCTCCTGCATGTAAATGATTGTGATGATGAAGTTGTTTATATACATGTGATCTTAGATCTTACCCGTAGCTTCTTTAGCTTTACTACACTAGGTCTGGGCTGGGGTCTGCAGCTGGAAATCTAGACCGGTCTCGAAACTTGCTCCGTGGTCCTGCTCATTACTGCATGGTCAGGCCTCAGACTGGGAACCGCCATAGGCTGTCTGATAATGTGGTGTTTCTATTGTAGACCTCTGTAGTAAGAAAAAGACTCTTCAAACCGTAATTATATGTTATCCCTATTTAATCTAAAAGGCAGAGGGATGTTTACAGTCAGTACTGTGTCCTCATAACAACAAAACGCGACCGATATCTGAGAACCCCGTAAGTTCTCACAAACAGACATTAAATACCAAGCATGCCTCAGTTCAAGCTGACATCAAAATACTTTCTAATGTGCATAATGTGTTTCAATGTTTCCTGCAGATTTTAAACAGAAGCTGATTGTTAAAGAAGAAGCTTCTTTAGACCACAGACCTCGTGCCGACCTGCATGACCCAACGCCCCCCCACATCAAGGAGGAACAGAAGGGAGTCTACATCAGTCTGCCAGGAGAGCAGCTCAATGGGAAGGAGGTGATTAATGCCATCAGGTTTCCAGTCTCTGCTCCTCCCATAAAGAGTCTGGATGATGAACAGTCTCTGCTGCTCTCACAGCTTTATCCAGACCAGATTAAAGGCAGAGAGTTTCCAGAAGAGAATGATGGAGAAGAATCCATCAGGATACAAGATCATGGAGATGCTTCCACTTCTTCAGAGGCTGAAGACACTGAGGAGGATGAAGAGGACAGTGATGTAGAACACCCTCTTTCTGAGCTGGAACACTTGTCAGACTCAGGATATAAGAAATGTTCTACAGAGAAGAAAAATGTGGAGTCATGTAGGAAAGTCCAGACTGGAGGGAAGCTTAGCTGTGAAGACTGTGGCAAAACATTTACAAGAAAATATGATGTAAACATACACATGAGAATCCACACAGGAGAGAAGCCTTTCTGTTGTGATCTATGTGGTCAAAGATTTAACCACAAATCAGCTTTAAACAGTCACACGAGAATCCATACAGGACAAAAGCCTTTCTGTTGTGATCTATGTGGACAAAGATTTAGACAAAAATCAGCTTTAAACAGACACATAAGAATCCATACAGGGCAGAAGCCTTTCTGTTGTGATCTATGTGGTCAAAGATTTAGCCGAAAATTAAATTTAAACACACGCGAGAATCCATACAGGACAAAAGCCTTTCTGTTGTGATCTATGTGGTCAAAGATTTAGCCAAAAATCAGCTTTAAACAGTCACACGAGAATCCATACAGGACAAAAGCCTTTCTGTTGTGATCTATGTGGTCAAAGATTTAGCCAAAAATCAGCTTTAAACAGTCACACGAGAATCCATACAGGACAAAAGCCTTTCTGTTGTGATCTATGTGGTCAAAGATTTAACCACAAATCAGCTTTAAACAGTCACACGAGAATCCATACAGGACAAAAGCCTTTCTGTTGTGATCTATGTGGACAAAGATTTAGACAAAAATCAGCTTTAAACAGACACATAAGAATCCATACAGGGCAGAAGCCTTTCTGTTGTGATCTATGTGGTCAAAGATTTAGCCGAAAATTAAATTTAAACACACACGCGAGAATCCATACAGGACAAAAGCCTTTCTGTTGTGATCTATGTGGTCAAAGATTTAGCCAAAAATCAGCTTTAAACAGTCACACGAGAATCCATACAGGACAAAAGCCTTTCTGTTGTGATCTATGTGGTCAAAGATTTAGCCAAAAATCAGCTTTAAACAGTCACACGAGAATCCATACAGGACAAAAGCCTTTCTGTTGTGATCTATGTGGTCAAAGATTTAGCCAAAAATCAGCTTTAAACCGTCACATGAGAATCCATACAGGACAGAAGCCTTTTTGTTGTGATCTATGTGGTCAAAGATTTAGCCGAAAATCAGCTTTAAACAGTCACACAAGAATCCATACAGGACAAAAGCCTTTCTGTTGTGATCTATGTGGTCAAAGATTTAGCCAAAAATCCTCTTTAAACCGTCACATGAGAATCCATACAGGACAAAAGCCTTTTTGTTGCGATCTATGTGGTCAAAGCTTTAGCCACAAATCCGGTTTAAGCAGTCACAAGAGAATCCATACAGGACAGAAGCCTTTTTGTTGTGATCAGAGCTCTGATATATGATGGAGCTTGATTATTAAGGGCTTTATACATTAGAAGAAAAATTTTAAATTATATTTTTGATTTACCAGGAAGCCAATGAAGGGAAGCTAAAATAGGAGAAATATGATCCCTCTTGTTGATTTTCATCAGAACTCTTGCTGCAGCATTGTGGATCAGCTAAAGACTTTGAGCTGCATTTCCTGATAGTAAAGTTAGTAAAAAATTACAATAGTCCAGCCTTCAAGTAACAAATGCATGGACTAGTTTTTCAGCATCGCTCCTGGATTAATAATGCTTGTGTACATTAATAATGCTCGTGTCTTATTTTCCAAAGTCGACAGGTTAACAAATCCTCCTGTGTCAGTGGCTTCCGAACTCCACTCCACCAGGGCCTGCAATGAATTAGCTAACTTCTTTACTGAGAAAATCCTAAAAATTAGAGGATCGGTTTGTACAGTTCCTCCACCTGCTGCCTTGATGTTCTACCCGCAGGTTTCTTTAACAAAGTTTTACCTGTCATAGCATCTGTTTTGACTCGGATAATAAACACATCCCTTCTGTCAGGTGTTTTCCTCCAGTCCCTAAAAACAGCAATTATCAAACCACTGCTGAAAAAGAATCATTTAGACAAACTTCTACTCCAGAACTACAGGCCTATCTCAAACCTCCCCTTTATCAGTAAGATCATTGAAAAAGTTGTATTTCAACAATTAAACACCTTCTTAACAACGACCAGCCGATTTGACGTTTTCCAGTCAGGTTTCCTCACCACAGTACAGAGACCGCCCTTATCAAGGTGTTTAATGACATCCATATAAATACAGACTGTGGAAGAACTACCGTGCTGGTTCTATTGGACCTCAGTGCAGCATTTGATACTGTCGATCACTCCATCCTGTTAGAACGGCTGGAGAACTGGGTCGGTCCTTTCTGGTACAGCTCTCCACTGGTTTAAATCCTACTTAAAGGACAGGGACATTTTTTGCATCAGTAGGTAACTTGACATCAGAGATGACATAAATCACATGTGGGGTTCCCCAAGGGTCCATCCTGGGTCCCCTCCTCTTCAATATCTACATGCTTCCCTCTAGCTCAGATCATAAAAAAACACATCAGCTACCATAACTATGCAGATGACACACAGCTCTACATCACCATGTCACCAGGTGACTATGGACCAGTTCAGGCACTGAGTAAATGCCTAGAAGAAATCAATACCTTGATGTGTCAAAACTTTCTTCAATTGAATAAAAACAAAACTGAAGTAATAATATTTGGACCAATAGAGGAGAGATCAAAAGTTAGCACACAGCTTCAGTCGCTTCAGCTAAAACCCACTGATCAGGCCCGAAATCTGGGAGTAGTGATGGACTCAGACCTGAACCTCCAAAAGCATCTAAAGACAATTACAAGGTCGGCTTTCTATCACCTGAGGAACATTTCCAGGATTAAAGGACTGATGTCTCAGCAGGATCTGGAAAAACTAATCCATGCGTTTGTCCTTAGTAGAATTGATTACTGCAACGGTGTTTTCACAGGTCTGCCTAAAAAGTGGATCAGACAGCTGCAGCTGATCCAGAACGCTGCTGCCCGCGTCCTCACTAAGACTAAGAACGTAGAGCAGTCGTATAGTCGATTTGGCTGTCGAGCTCTATCTGGCATTGAGACATCAATTCCTATTGCCATATTGCTAGACAGGACACTGGGGAAGAAAAAAAAAAAGAAAGTAGAGCACATAACCCCAGTTCTAAAGTCCTTACACTGGCTCCCTGTATCTCAGAGAATAGACTTTAAAATACGTCTGTTAGTCTATAAATCCCTGAATGGCCTAGCTCCTAAATACATCAGACCTGTTATCAGTGCATCAACCCTCCAGACCACTCAGGTTTTCTGGCTCCAGCCTGCTCTGCATACCTAGAACCAGAACTAAACACGGAGAAGCAGCATTTAGTTCCTATGCTCCACTGATCTGGAACAAACTTCCAGAAAACTGTAAAAGTGCTGAAAGTCTGAGTTCCTTTAAATCAAGATTAAAAACACATTTGTTTAGGATTGCCTTTGACTGTTCTAGTTAACTGAAACACCACTATTTTTTATGTTCTATTTTCTTTCTATATTTTATTCCTACTTGCTTTTATTCTGTTTTATTTTGCTATATTTTAATCATGTAAAGCACTTTGCATTGTCTTTGTACTGAATTGTGCTATATAAATAAATTTGCCTTGCCTTGCCTGGACAGAATGTTTCTAATTTTGGCAATATTCCGGAGGTGAAAAAAAGGAAACTCCGGAAACCTGTTTAATATGAGATTTAAATTACATGTCTTGGTCAAAAATTACACTAAGATTTTTTACTTTATTACCAGAGGCCAAGTTAATGGCATCCAGATTAAGTGATTGATTAAGAAGTTTATTCTTTGAGGACTCTGGTCCAAAGATTACAACTTCTGTCTTGTCAGAACTTAAATGCAGAAAATGTAAAGTCATCCAGCTTTTGATGTCATCAAGACATGCCTGCAGTCAAAGTAATCGATTGGATTCATCAGGATTTATGGATAAATATAGCTGAGTATCATCAGCATAACAGTGAAAATTAATCCCATGCTGTCAGATAATTTTGCCTATCGGAAGCATATATATAGTAAAGAGAATTGGTCCAAGGACTGAACCCTGTGGTACTCCACAAGTGACCCTAGAGTTTGAAGATTTATTATTAACAGGAACAAACTGGAATCTGTCCAACAGATAGGATTTAAACCTGCCTAATGCTTTCCCCTTAATCCCTACAGTATGTTCAAGTCTTTGTAGAACTTTGTTTCTGTCTTTGTTTGGTTCCAAGTGACATGGCCCCCTGACAGAGATCTCTCTGCGTGCCCGGACACTTTCTTTCCTCTGCTCCCTGTGCAGAT
>NC_046384.1:1642202-1752202 GCF_011125445.2 Fundulus heteroclitus | reverse complement strand
CTTATGGAAAAAGGTTTTCCCTCGGGTCAAAACCTTTAGGTTGTAATGTTTGTAGTAAAAGTTTTTTTAATAAGTCAGCCTTATGTAGTCATATGAAAATTCATAAAGTAGAGAAACTCTTTGCTTGTGATGTGTGTGGAAAACAATTTTTCCTCAACACAAGTTTAAAAAGACACATGAAAATCCACACAGAAGATAAACCCTTTAGTTGTGAAGCATGTGGAAAAAGATTTTCCCTAGGCTCATATTTAAAAGTACACATGAGAGTTCACACAGGAGAAAAGCTCTTTGAATGTGATGTTCATCACGTTCAGGTTCCTCTAATTGGCAAGGCAAGGCAAATTTATTTGTATAGCACAATTCAGTACAAAGACAATGCAAAGTGCTTTACATGATTAAAATATAGCAAAATAAAACAGAATAAAAGCAAGTAGGAATAAAATGTAGATAGAAAATAGAGCAAAAAAGTGGTGATTCAGTTAACCAGAACAGTTGAAGGCAATTCTAAACAAATGTGTTTTTAATCTTGCTTTAAAGGAACTCAGGCTTTCCGCATCTTTACAGTTTTCTGGAAGTTTGTTCCAGATCAGTGGAGCATAGGGTCAACTAACCTCCTTCACTCTGCTGAAGACTAAGAAAACTCAGTTTTTACCTGTTTTATTTTCTATGATGAAATGTGACTCTGCATGCCGTGCCGGCCTTTAAATGTTTAACTCTGAGGTTCTGGACTAGTCCAAAAAGAAAACCTATTTCTATTTATGTAAGCATGAAGTAATATACTGAGGAAAATAAAGGCTTTTTCTGTAGGAACCGGGCTCCTGGTGGTTTGAAGAGCTTCAGTGGCTTCATGAAGCAGAGCCGTGTGAGGAGACTGCAGGTGATGATCTGTGGAGCAGAACCAAGAGCCTTCAGACCAACAAACCACCTCCTGATCAGCCCTCTGCCTCAGCTGGAGCTTCAGCTTCTGGCTCATTCCTGGATTTTTTTTTTTTACCAATATCTGTCATTTTTATGGGACAAATGGCGCCTGAGAACCCTTTCTGGTGTGATGAGCGGTGGCTCAGAGGAGTAAAAAGTGAGCAACAGAGTCACAGGTTGCAGGTACAACTCCTCGACTAGACCACTTTTACCTCCATTTTCCCTCTATTGGAAGCAAAAAGCAGCAAGATGCCCTCTGGAGTTGAACCTGCAACCTTTAGGTAACAGTAAGCGAAGCAGCATGTCTTCTTACTGCCTGAGCTACTCGCTCATCTACCAAAATATCCACGTTTCTCGTATGTGACTTAAATTTTGGGGTGTTTCTGCAAAAAGAGGTGTCTACATCCCAAAAAGAGGCGTCGACATCCAAAAATGGGGCGTCGACATCCCAAAAAGAGGCGTCGACATCCCAAAGCTTGGTCTCCTCCTGGAAAACAGCCCAGCAGGTCCAACCAGAACTCTGAGCAGCTGGGTTCTGCTCCACAGCTTCTGCTCTGGCTTCACTTCAGAAGACAGTTTCTCCTCAGAACATGAAAAACTGTTTTTTTTTTTTCATTTCTCTCAGTCTGTCCTCACATGCTGGAAATGGTCCATGTTTTAAAATGATCAGTTTAACTCTTAAAATCTTTCCATCCAGTACTTTTAATTTCAAAGCCTGGGAAGGTCCAACACCGCCTGGAGCTCTGGTTCTGGTCCAGTTCATGAAATACAGATAAAATAGGTGGATATTTGCTACATATTGAAGAGCTACTGACCTGGTGAGGAAACAGACGTGTTGAAGAGGAATAAAAGTCTAATTTAAATCGAGTTACAATAGTTATGCATTTAAAAAAGGTCAACTTTGAATTAGTGCTAAAACAAGGGTTCTGAAACTTTTCAGATAACAACAGATAGATAGATAGATAGATAGATAGATAGATAGATAGATAGATAGATAGATAGATAGATAGATAGATAGAACCTTGCTCTAAAATATAAAACAGGTCCAGTTTTTAATATATTTATATCAACTTAATGCAAATATAAAATAAAGTCCTGGAAGCCAGAAAAGTCTTAAAAGCATTTATCTCTAGCTAAAATAACAATAATAATAGTAGTAGTAGTTGTAATAATAATAATGAAACTAAAAGTTATGCAGTTAGTGTTCCATTATTTTATTAGATTTTTCTCCAGTGTACATAAATATATGTCACTGAGGCGTGGCTCCATTCAGTTCCTCAACTGACCAAAGAACTGATAATAATGAGTCTTTAGTGTCAATTATGTTCAGTTAGTTTAACAACTTCAGACAATTGTCTATTGCTTTAATTAAAACCATGTTGACTTTAGTCGGTAAAGTTTAAAGCAAATTCCCATCAGCTGCTAAACGTCCAGATGTCAGCTCCATTTATCAGATTGAGCCGACAGATCAGAGATCATGAGTGAGAGGCTTTAGGATGCAGCAGAAAGACGTCTGGTTGGATAGCTCAGGGTGTTTGCTCAGATATCAGCACTATGGAGGTCATGAGATCAAGACAGATGAGCTCCTTGTTTTAAATCAACCCAAAACTGAACAATTTGAGAGAAATTTGAACAAGATAGGAAAGAGTTAAACCAGTGTCAGTCAGTAGCTCAGTGTGATAGACTGTAGGCTGGTAATCTAGAAGGTCTGAGTTCAAATTACTATCAGGCTCCTTATTGTTATGAAGAACCTTAGAGTCTGTATTTTGAGGAGTCCTGGATTCTGAATGAAAACTTTAAAAGCACCAAGAGAAGAACACTGAGAGGGGAGTGGACCTGATGGTGCAGTGGAACTGTCTGTGACCAGAAGATACCAGAGGTGGAGGTCCTGGGTTCAACTCCTGCATGAGCTGTGACCTGGAGAGGTAAGTATGTCTCAGTGTAGGGAGTGGGTGAGGGGGCCGTGTCCCCTCCCCGGCTTCTCAGGAGGTTCATGAAGGGGGTTATGCTCTTTGCAGAGCTGACTTTTTATTGCTGACACACCTCCACTGCTTGTGCTTCCTCACTTGCTGCTCAACTTTGACACCAGTAACTTTAAACCTGAAACTAGATCAACATGACTGGGAATGTGGAGTTACATCAGGAGAACAAGAGGAGAACCTTTGGATCTGAGGAGGACCTGCTGCTTTACTTCTTCAGCTTCTGGATCTTCTCAATCAAAATACTTTCAAAGCTTGATTCAAATCTAATTTTCTTCCATGGAAACTCTAAAACAGATCATCCACATTGGTTCAACAGCAGCATCTGATCTGAGCTTCAGCAACAACTTCCAAAACATCTCAGCATCAACATCTGAGTCCAACATGCTAAATTCAGCTGACCTGCTCAAAGAAGTTCGACAAACCTTCAGAAACTCAACATCACCACTGAACCAGAATCTCTGAACACAGTCAAACATCTCCAAGCAGGTCAAAGGAGTTAGCATGTTCTGCTCCACATGCTAGCACCAACATGTTGTGAAAGCTCCTCAGCAAACAGACCAACCACCAAAGCTGAGCTAGAAGAACCTTGGATCTGAATGACCTCTACTAGTGTTTCAATGCAACAAACTGAGATCTGAATCCAACTTCTGAACCAGTCTGACTGAGCCGATCCAGAAGCTGGAGAAGCAAAGCAGCAGCTTCAGGTCTCCTCACATCTAAACCTTCTCCTCTTCTCTCACCATCTGAACTCCACATTCAGTCACATTAACACAGTTACAGGTTTAAAGTCACCACTGGAGCTCAAAGTGCACTTACCCAAAGGGTTGCTCCATGTGCTTCCTCCATCCAGACCGGTCAGGTCAAAGGTCAGACTGTCAAACAGGAAGTAAAGGCTTCCACTTCCCTTTATAGGGCGGGGTAAAGCAGGCTCTAGCAGCAGGGCTGGATTTCTGGGTAACTGAGGCCAGAACACGTCTCTACAGTCTGTCTGTCCATCTGATCCATGAAGAAACTGAAGCTGACATCAGGGGACACCAGAATCACAGCTTTGTCATCAGAACCTTCACAGTGGAGCAGCTGCTCTTTAGACCAGGCTCTCAGGAGAAACCTGTCTGTCTCTGATGCTTTTACTCTGAATGGAGATCAACAAATGTTGGCTTTTCTTCTTCATTTGCTTGTCTGAGAACTTTACACTTTGAAACCATCATGTCTAACAGTTTATCAGCAACCAGAACTTAGCAGAACCATTTCAGCTTCACTTTGGTTTCATGTTGTAGTGACCATCCAACAGGTCAACACTTGTTTCAAGCTTTTTCTCGTTGCTTTTCCTTGTTAGCTTGTTAGTCTTCAGGAGCCTTCAGAGAAATGAGCCTACAGACCACACAGAATACTTTCTACAGACTGAGCTGTTTGATCACACAGCTGAAACACTTTCCCTCTATGACCAGTCTTTGTTTTCACTAAGTCACTTCACAGCGCTAGACTTTAAGTCATCTGAGCTAAACAAGTGTAAAGTTGCAGGAGGTCTCACATTTAGTGCACATTATTTTACACATTTTATCAGGAGAAACATGAATGAATAATACATGTTAATCTAAAGAGACTCTGCAGCCTGTGGAGGAAAATAAAGAAGGTGCTTAAAGTCTGTGCAGGGTCCCACCTCAGTTACTGTCTGCAACAACTACCCCGTCCACTAGAGGGAGCACTGATACTTCCACCAGCTCTGCTTCAAAGTTAAACAGGAAATAACTGCATTCACTGGTTTTATCAGACTGTTAGATCTGTAAAACAACAAAATAAAGCTATTATTCAACTTGGTTTCTTCTTTACCTTTTGCTTTAATATATTGGTTTAATTCTAATTTTACTTTACAGATTTTACCCAGCTTTCCCTCTTCCTGGGAGGTTTCTAGTAACTTAAATGTTCTTCTAATTCCTGAATCTTTTTTATCTTCTTTTTATCAGATTAGAATGGAATTATTTTCACTTCATCAATGATTTCCCTGCCTTCCAGAGGTTAGATGCTGAGGTCCCTGGTCGATCATTGTATTCCAAATATGAAGCCCACTCTGCTTTAAAATATTTGATAAATTCTTCCTCCTTAAGCAATGATGTATTAAATCTCCAGCTTTTGTTTTGTGGGGTTACTTTTTTATTTAATAGGGTTAAAGAAACTGGAGCATGATCACTGACAGCAATAAGATGTATTACAGCATCTGAAATGTCAGACAGCAGCGAGTTTTTGATTAAGAAGAAGTCCTAACGAGAGTAGGAATGATGGACATTTAAAAAGAAAGTATTTTCCTTACTGTTAGGATGAAGAGATCACCATGTATCACAAAGACCAAAATCACTCATGTATTGTTTGACTACATTTATTGATAGCCAACCAAGCTGACTCCCTGTTGTAATCAACCTTTTTCCTCATTTAGACCAAAGTTGAGGTCACCCCCAATAAAAGGAGAACAATCCAACTGCTTTGAAAGTGCATAAAAGTTTGTAATAGAATGAGGGATCATCAACATTTGGACCATATAAACTGACAATACATAACTTTTGTTTGTGAACAGATGTTATTATAATGAATCTACCTTTAGGATCTATAATTTTGTCTAATATTGTAAAACTAACGTTTTTGTGGATTAAAATAGCTACTTCTCTCAATCTAGAGTTAAAGCAGATGAAAAACACATTAGGGAACTCAGGAGAGTTTAGATTTTCTAACAGGTGCAGCTGATTCTATAATAATCAAGCTCCATCATATATCAGAGCTCTGATTACCCCGTATGTTCCTAACAGAGCACTTCGCTCTCAGACTGCAGGTCTGCTGGTGGTTCCTAGAGTCTCTAAAAGTAGAATGGGAGGCAGATCCTTTAGCTATCAGGCTCCTCTCCTGTGGAACCAACTCCCAGTTATCAATATCTGCTTCAGGCTTTGTTACACAGTCCAGCCATTTATCAATGACATCAATAACCTCTTGACAATTAGTGAGAAGGATGAGCCTGTCTCTCCCCACACAGTTTATTCTTGGAGGCATGGATGACAAACAAACTCTAAGATCATCTTTCACTTGTAAACCAGCTCTGCATTTGTTCTTCATTACAGTCAGAGCTGAAAATGTTGATCCACAGAGGTAAGTGGTTGGAAACGTGTCAGGTTCAAATACCTAAAACATTCATTAAACAACACAAGGGAAGTAAGACAATAAGAGTTAGTTTGGTTTTATTTGAGAGGAGAACAGCAGAGATGTGCTCAGTTACAACTCCTTACTGCTCTGAAAACACCCTGTGCTTCCTCTCTCTTTATTGTGTTCAGGGAGGTCCCTAATTAGAAACCATTTATGATGTGACATTCAAGATAAAACAACGCCATTCACACAGTTCAGTTCAGGTCTTAGAAAAAGAGTCATATCTCTGCAGGCCTTCTGCAATGATAAGAGACATTTTTGACCAATCTGTATAATCTGACCCAATCTGTATAATATGATTGAACTTGATTTTGTAAAGTGCCTTGAGATGACATGTTTCATGATTTGGCGCTATATAAATAAAATTGAATTGAATTGAACAGAGACAGTTGAAAAACATAGTATGAGCTAAGATGAAGCATGGTATATGTTCCAGTAAATAAATGACAATAATACATAAGAGAGATATTAGTCATCTGAAAAACACTGTCTGAATAAACTCAAACCTTAAAACCTTTTTAATAGTAATGAGTAAATATGTGATAAATGCCATAAACATGGTAAATAAAAATAAACACGTAGAGAATAATAAAAATAATTCTAACAAAGCGGCAGCAATATTTTCATGGCCTCAGCAGCCAGTTCAGGATACTCATGTGAGAGGGAGGCCCAAAAGTCTGCATGGTTTTCCTGCTGGAATCTGGCCTTAAATGTTCTGTCACAAGATAACTCCAAGAGCTGTTCTTCTGTTTTACCTCTTAAGCCATTTCTTGTTGCAGCAGGTGAAAATGGAGCAGCACCCAGTCCCAGACATCAGTGTTCACATCAGAGAAATATGAGCTGAAGTTCTCACACAGTGATGTTAAGTGTGAAGTCACAACATCCCTCACCATAGCAACAGACAGCTTCTCATTGTTTAAAAAGTCAGTCAGTTGGAGAAACATGTCTGTTATTCCATCTTTTATTCTTCGTCCGTCCGTCCGTTGTCTTCCGCTTATCCGGGGTCGGGTCGCGGGGGTAGCAGCTTCAGTAGGGAGGCCCAGACGTCCCTCTCCCCAGCCACTTGGGCCAGCTCCTCAGGAGGAATCCCAAGGCGTTCCCAGGCCAGCCGGGAGACATAGTCCCTCCAGCGTGTCCTGGGTCTTCCCCTGGGTCTCCTCCCGGTGGGACGTGCCCGGAACACCTCTCCAGGGAGGCGTCCAGGAGGCATCCTGACCAGATGCCCGAGCCACCTCAACTGGCTCCTCTCGACGTGGAGGAGCAGCGGCTCTACTCTGAGTCCTCCCCGGATGACTGAGCTCCTCACCCTATCTCTAAGGGAGAGCCCAGACACACTACGGAGAAAACTCATTTCAGCCGCTTGTATCCGGGATCTCGTTCTTTCGGTCACGACCCAAAGCTCGTGACCATAGATGAGGGTAGGAACGTAGATCGACCGGTAAATCGAGAGCTTCGCCTTTTGGCTCAGCTCTCTCTTCACCACAACGGATCGGTACAGCGCCCGCTTCACAGCAGACGCTGCACCAATCCGCCTGTCGATCTCCCGCTCCATCTTCCCCTCATTCGTGAACAAGACCCCAAGATACTTGAACTCCTCCACTAGGGGCAGGACATCCTCCCCAACCCGGAGAAGGCACTCTACCCTTTTCCGGTTCAAGACCATGGTCTCGGATTTGGAGGCACTGATTTTCATCCCGGCCGCTTCGCACTCGGCTGCGAACCGCTCCAGTGAGAGCTGTAGATCACGCCCTGATGAAGCCAATAGGACCACGTCATCCGCGAATAGCAGAGACGCAATCCTAAGGCATCCAAAGCGGATCCCCTCAACACCTTGGCTGCGCCTAGAAATTCTGTCCATAAAAGTTATGAACAGAATCGGTGACAAAGGGCAGCCTTGGCGGAGTCCAACTCTCACCGGAAACGAGTCCGACTTACTGCCGGCAATGCGGACCAGACTCTGACACCGGTCGTACAGAGACCTGACAGCCCTTATTAAAGGGTCCGGTACTCCATACTCCCGGAGTACCCCCCACAGGATCCCCCGGGGGACACGGTCGAATGCCTTCTCCAGATCCACAAAGCACATGTAGACTGGTTGGGCAAACTCCCATGCCCCCTCAAGAATCCTGCTGAGGGTGTAGAGCTGGTCCAGTGTTCCACGGTGTTCTTTTATTCTTCTTCTTCATAAAGGTGTTGATTTTGTCACTAAATTCAAGGATAGATGTGTAGCCTCCTTGGATGGAGAGGTTGAGGCTGTTCAATATGTTGAATATGTCTGTTAGACAGGCTAACTTGGCAATGCAGTCTGGATCATGAAAGAAATGAACAATGTCCATTTTTTTCCTCTCATAAATTCAGCGATTTCTCCGCGTAGCTCAACAACTCTCTGCAACACTTTCCCACAGACAACCATCACACCTCAGTTATTAAGCAGTGTGTCATGTTCAGCTTCCAGATTTGGGCAAAGTTGACCAAACAGCTGTGATTGCAAAGCTCTGGATTTCACAAAGTTAACTGCAGTGATAGCTGTGTTCAGAACAGAAGATCTGGGTCCATCACTTGTCTAAAGCCTGGATATTTTTCCTTTTTTTCAAGAATCCTTCCTAGTGCAATTGTCTTACTGAACTGGTAGAATATTTCACTTAATTTGAGGAGATTCAGACTAATCCCTAGCATTTTTAACTTGTTTTTAGATGGTAAGTTGTTGCAGCGGTCTAACACTAACCAGTCTTTTAAACAGAGCTGACATACAGATGATGATTTTATTTTGTTTTAATTATATGAATAGGTTTTGTTTTTAACAGAATATGGTGTATACTCATGTGCAAAATAAAACATTTGTACAACAAAGAGACAATTTAATTTTCACTGTTAACATATGTATACATTGTATATCATCACATCACAGCTGGTGGTTTTATTGCTTCCTTTGATTTTCCTCTGATGAAACTAAAATGTAACTGCTTGGCCTTTAGGATTATTACATCCATTATTACATTTCGAGGCAGAAGGGAGAAGCTTTCAAGCCTGAGAACACCAACCCAACTGTGAAATATGGGTTGGTAGCATCATGTTGTGGGGTTATTTTGTTATTTTTGCTATGTGCCAAAATCTCCTTTAATCGAATAAAAAAACAGTAGTAAATGTTTTTCACACAGCTTCAGTTGCTTCAGCTAGTAACCACAGATCAGAACCAAAATCTGGATCCACTAATGCAGGGGTTCTCAAAGTTTTTGTGGCCAGGGACCCCTTTAGACTCTTCGTGTTTATAGTATTCTAAAACAGCCTTTTTTACAGTTAAAGACATCAGAAATTATGTATATTTTATATTTCCACATCAGGTGTCCTTCCCAAAACCTCCTTGCAGAAACAAAAATCCTCCATAATGTTTCCCTCCCAGGGATAGAGCACCAGAGCTATCAGTTGAGCAGCATTGGACATGTCTGTAGATTCATCCAGCTGTATAGAAAACTGATCACATGACCACAGTCTATCCAATCACTGTTCCTGAATGTCAGCTGACAGTTCTTTAATTCTTCTTCTCACAGTGTCGTCTGAAAGCGGGACAGTTTTCAACTTGTTAGCTGCTTCTGTGCCAAGTAGAACCTCACACATGTCCACCACAGCAGGAAGCACACGGTCCATTTCTATTGAGTGCGGCTTCTTACTGTTTGCATTGCGCTACGCCACCAGATACAAAACTTGTTTGCTAGCACTTGAAGACAAACACATTTTGGTCTCCAATCCTCATTCTCCATAAAGCCAAACTCGATGTAACTGTTGTCATGCTTCCTAATTTTAGCTGATTTGGTTTTTACCTTACATGATGAGGTGAATAGAGTTAAATATTTGTCCATTGTGATACTTGACTCAACCACGACGCTAAGGGTGCTCCGATCAGGATTTTTGGGGCCGATCACAGATTGCTGAAAGCAGTATTGGTTGATACCGATCACCGATCACTGGGTCTATCTGAAGCCTTCTATTTATCATGTCATATATTAAATTTTAATAGTCTTAACAAAAATGTATATGTATTAAAATTAACAGAAGATAATGTATTGTGAATTGTCAACTGTATACTTTTATTGACAGGAAACGTTCAACATTTTACTTCCTTAGAAACATCTTAAACAGCTTAGAGCTTAACAAATAAGCCTTATTTGCTTATGCTGCTCGGACGCATTTTTCTCTGCTCCCTGCTTGCTTGCATTTTCCTGCCTTTTACTTTTTATCTCCTTTTTATCTCTTTGCCAAAACCACGGAAAGTTGGATTTAGTTATTTTTATTTATTTTCTTTTTATTATTTTTTTATTTTGATTTTGCAAAGATGCCTACCTTCACCACAGTGGACCTTGACACACTTCTACAGAAGATCGCTGTTATAGAACAGAAGATATGCCGACTCGAACTGAATTATGATGTAAACGGCGCGTATGGAAATTAAACAACCCTGCCTGCGACCCCAAACGGGGACCACCAGCCCAGCAACTCTCTGAACAAACAGATCCCTGAGGAAAATGAGAATCCCTGGATCACTCAGGGTGCAAGACCAAAGCAACGAACCCCACGCCTAGACAAAGAAAACTGGCCGAGACTACAGAGAGATGTCCCAGGACAAGTGAAACAACAGCGGGCTGTTCCCACAACAAATGATAGGAGTAAACCTGCTGGAAATGCAGGAATTCTATTACTAAACAGGTTCGCTCTGCTCCAAAATGTTACCCAGGAGAATCATGACAACACTCAGAGGTACGTCAACGACTTTCGCTCTAATACATCAGAGAAAAGACATGCCACGGGGCCAAGGACCCTGATTTTATGCAGTGGGTCTGTATGTGGGATTAAACATTTCTGTAACAAGAAAAACACAGAGGTGTTAATTTATAACGATTCGAACTATGGCCCGGTGTCTGATTTATTAGACATCCTTCAGACAGACCTTCCAAGGATCTTGAAAGAACGCCTAACTTTGGAAAAACTCATAATACAAGCTGAAGCCCTGGGCGACGTCTCCCGGATAAGAAAATCAGAAGTATTGAAAGAGGATTACATTCGTTTGTTGAACTTAGTTGATGGCAAAAATGTCAAGGTGCTTCTCAGCGGCCCTCTTCCGCCCGTTACTTGTGGAGACGAGATTTTTTCCAGAATTCTGATGCTAAACAAATGGCTGGAAAAAAACATGCAAACAAACAACTGTAAACTTCATAGACAACTTTAATATCTTTTAGGAAAGAAGACATCTGTTCAACAGAGATGGTTTCTCTCTAAATAGGTCAGGTGCAAAACGACTGATTTCAAACATCTTCTATTCTGTGAACCATGTGCCATCAGCTTTGTCCCAAAACAAAGTACATCCAGTGCCTAAACAAAAGATAAGCCCAGTGCAGCCCGAACAAGCCAAGATAAAGATGGCCAGAAAGATGACACAGAAAGAGGCGTTGTCAGAGCTACAGAAGGATTCATCCCAGATCTCAGCAGGACAAAGACAGGACCAAGAACCGCCATCGTCACAAACACCGATCCAGACTACACCCGCCTCGCCTTCTTCTCCACAAAGCCCAGAGGTTCCTTTTCTGGATTTCTCTCATAACATGAACAAAGTCCTTAAGATTGGTCTACAGTTGACATCCTCTCCACATATTAATTCTGAAAACCACAGTTCTGTGACTAAATCAGCATCTTCCAAAGGACGCAGAGGTCCAGATCCTCCTCCTCCTCTACATATCACAGAACATGCCTGTCCCGAAGACCTTCGGATAACTTCCTTGTGATATACAGCGGGCCCTGGCAGTACGTTTATCAGTCAAGACCGCTTCCAGCATAAGCCTGGGCCTCCTGACGGAGAACATGGAATATCTGTTATGATACGTGGCAGAAATAAGAAAAGCAAAAGGGAAACAGACAGGAATAATCAGTCATACTTAAAAGTCATAAACTGTCAGATGCAACCTGCCACAAAGACACCATCAACCACCAAATCATATAAACTGGGTTTACTAAATATTAGATCTCTGTCAGGAAAATCCCTTTTAATTAATGACTTCATTATTGACAATAATCCTGATGTTATGGTTTTAACAGAAACATGGTTACATGAATTTAATGAAGCAGCCATTCTGCTGGAGTCGACACCTCCAAACTACAATTTTCTTTGTGAGAGCAGACAGCAAAGGAAAGGTGGAGGAGTAGCAACATTGTTTAATGATTCACTAAAGTGTAAAAAGGTGTTTTTGGGAAAATTTGACTCTTTTGAACATTTGGCTCTCCAGGTAAAGAGCCCGGTACGAACTATGTTTCTGAATGTTTACAGGCCTCCTAAGTCCACATCAAACTTTTTCAATGATTTTAGTGACCTGCTGTCTGTGATATGTGTTGATTATGAAGGTGGAGAAAGAACAGACTCCAGGTTCACTATGACATCTATAAAGAGCGACTTTACAGATATAACTTACAACTGAAAAATGCAAGATAATCTTTCTTCTCAGAAATCATCAAGAAAAACATTGATAATGCTCGTGTCTTATTTTCCACAGTCGACAGGTTAACAAATCCTCCTGTGTCAGTGGCTTCTGAACTCCACTCCACCAGGGCCTGCAATGAATTTGCTAACTTCTTTACTGAAAAAAATCCTAACAATTAGAGGATCAGTTTGTATATCCACACCAGCTCCAGAACCAAAGCCGTATTCAGCTGGAACTTATCCTGACAAAATGTCCCAATTCAGCCAAATAAACCACAAAAGCTTAGAGCAGATCATTCAGCAGCTAAGTTCCTCCTCCTGCTGCCTTGATGTTCTCCCCACAGCTTTCTTTAAAAAAGTTTTACCTGGCATAGCGTCTGATTTGACCCAGATAATAAACACGTCCCTTCTGTCAGGTGTTTTCCTCCAGTCCCTAAAAACAGCAATTATCAAACCACTGCTGAAAAAGAACAACTTAGACAAACTTCTACTCCAGAACTACAGGCCCATCTCAAACCTCCCCTTTATCAGTAAGATTATTGAAAAAGCTGTATTTCAACAATTAAACACCTTCTTAACAACGACCAGCCGCTTTGACGTTTTCCAGTCTGGCTTCCGTGCTCACCACAGTACAGAGACCGCCCTTATCAAGGTGTTTAATGACATCCATATAAATACAGACTGTGGAAGAACCACTGTGCTGGTTCTGTTGGACCTCAGTGCAGCATTTGATACTGTCGATCACTCCATTCTGTTAGAACGCCTGGAGAACTGGGTCGGCCTCTCTGGTACAGCTCTCAACTGGTTTAAATCCTACTTAAAGGACAGGGAATTTTTTGTATAGGTAGGTAACTTTACATCAGAGATGACAAAAATCACATGTGGGGTTCCCCAAGGGTCCATCCTGGGTCCCCTCCTTTTCAATATCTACATGCTCCCTCTAGCTCAGATAATAAAAAAATAACAACATCAGCTACCATAACTATGCAGACGACACACAGCTCTACGTCACCATGTCACCAGGTGACTATGAACCAATTCAGGAACTAAGTAAATGCCTAGAAGAAATCAATACGTGGATGTGCCAAAGTTTTCTTCAGTTGAATAAAAACAAAACAGAGGTAATAACATTTGGACCAATAGAGGAGAGATCAAAAGTTAGCACACAGCTCCAGCTGCTTCAGCTAAAAACCACTGATCAGGCCCGAAATCTGGGAGTAGTGATGGACTCAGACCTGAACCTCCAAATTCAATTCAATTCAATTCAATTTTATTTATATAGCGCCAAATCATGAAACATGTCATCTCAAGGCACTTTACAAAGTCAAGTTCAATCATATTATACAGATTGGGTCAGATTATACAGATTGGTCAAAAATGTCCTATATAAGGAAACCAGTTGATTGCATCAAAGTCCCGACAAGCAGCAGTCACTCCTGGGGAACCGTAGAGCCACAGGGAGAGTCGTCTGCATTGTACATGGCTTTGCTGCAATCCCTCATACTGAGCAAGCATGAAGCGACAGTGGGAAGAAAAACCACCCATTAACGGGAAGGAAAAACCTCCGGCAGAACCGGGCTCAGTATGAACGGTCATCTGCCTCGACCGACTGGGGTTACAGAAGACAGAACAGAGACACAACAAGACAGACAAACAAGCACAGAAGCACACATTGATCTAGTAATCTGTTCTACATTAGATGGTAGTAGCGGGTGAGCCGTCTTCTCTGGATGATGTCACAGTTAACAGAACGCCAGACCAGGTGTACCTACTATGAAGAAAAAGAGAGAGAGCAAAAAGTTAAAAGCTGAAATGACGACAGTCATTTCAATGTAATACAATGCAAAACTGGAGAACAGTAGACTGAAGAACAGTAGAAATCAGTAGAGTGAGAAAATTAGACCCTGATGTCCTCCAGCAGCCTAGGCCTATCACAGCACAACTATAGAGATAGCTCAGGGTATGAGCCACTCTAACTATAAGCTTTGTCAAAAAGGAAAGTTTTAACATTAGTCTTAAAAATAGATAGGGTGTCTGCCTCACGGACCAAAACTGGGAGTTGGTTCCACAGGAGAGGAGCCTGATAGCTAAAGGATCTGCCTCCCATTCTACTTTTAGAGACTCTAGGAACCAGCAGCAGACCTGCAGTCTGAGAGCGAAGTGCTCTGTTAGGAACATACGGGGTAATCAGAGCTCTGATATATGGTGGAGCTTGATTATTAAGGGCTTTATACGTTAGAAGGAGAATTTTAAATTCTATTCTTGATTTAACAGGAAGCCAATGAAGGGAAGCTAAAATTGGAGAAATATGATCCCTCTTGTTGATTTTCATCAGAACTCTTGCCGCAGCATTTTGAATCAGCTGAAGACTTCGAACTGCATTTTGTGGACTTCCTGATAGTAAAGAATTACAATAGTCCAGCCTTGAAGTAACAAATGCATGGACTAGTTTTTCAGCATCACTCCTGGACAGAATGTTTCTAATTTTGGCGATATTCCGGAGGTGAAAAAAGGAAACTCTGGAAACCTGTTTAATATGGGATTTAAATGACATGTCTTGGTCGAAAACAACACCAAGATTTTTAACTTTATTACCAGAGGCCAAGTTAATGCCATCCAGATTAAGGGATTGATTAAGAACTTTATTTTTTGAAGACTCTGGCCCAAAGATTACAACTTCTGTCTTGTCAGAATTTAAATGCAGGAAATTTAAAGTCATCCAGCTTTTGATGTCATCAAGACATGACTGCAGTCGAAGTAACTGATTGGATTCATCAGGATTTATGGATAAATATAGCTGAGTGTCATCAGCATAACAGTGGAAATTAATCCCATGCTGTCTGATAATTTTGCCAATCGGAAGCATATATATAGTAAATAGAATTGGTCCAAGGACTGAACCCTGTGGTACTCCACAAGTGACCCTAGAGTTTGAGGAAGATTTATTATTAACATGAACAAACTGGAATCTGTCCGACAGATAAGATTTAAACCAGCCTAATGCTTTTCCCTTAATCCCTACAGTATGCTCAAGTCTTTGTAGGAGAATATTGTGATCAACTGTATCAAATGCAGCACTGAGATCTAACAGGACAAGTATAGACACAAGTCCATTATCTGAGGCCATGAGAATATCATTAGTGACCTTCACCAGAGCTGTTTCAGTGCTATGATGAGCTCTGAAGCCTGACTGAAACTCCTCAAGTAGGTCATTACTTTGTAAATGTTCACATAGTTGATTAGCAACTACTTTCTCAAGAATTTTAGATAAGAAAAGAAGATTAGATATAGGTCTGTAATTTACTAACTCATCTTGATCAAGAGATGGTTTCTTAAGTAAAGGTTTAATAACAGCTACTTTAAAAGCCTGTGGTACATATCCATTTACCAAGGATACATTAATCATGTCTAAAATAGGACCACTGATCAGAGGGAATACCTCCTTAAACAACTTGGTTGGGATTGGGTCTAACATACAGGTAGAAGGTTTAGATGAAGCTAAAATTTTAGATAGCTCAGAAAGCTCTACTGCTTTTAAACAGTTCAGACACTGCGCAGGTTCTAAGGATTCCTCCAATGCTGCCTCACTTACTGAGGATGAGGTAATCATGTTTGGGAGGATGCCAATTATTTTATTTTTAATGGAATCAATTTTATTTATGAAGAATCCCATAAAATCATTACTGCTAAGAGCTAAGGGAATGGATGGATCAACAGAGCTGTGGCTCTGAGTAAGTTTGGCAACTGTACTGAAGAGAAATCTAGGATTATTCTTATTCTCCTCAATTAATAATGAAAAATATGCTGCTCTAGCTCTGCGAAGGGTCTTGTTATACAACAATAGACTGTTCTTCCAGATTAGGTAGGATTCCTCTTGGTGTGTAGAGCGCCATTTTCTCTCCAATTTCCTAACATTGTGCTTCAAGGAACGCAGCTCTGAATTAAACCAAGGAGCCAGCTTCCTGTGAATAATCACCTTCTTTTTCAAGGGAGCTACATTGTCTAATGCAGAACGCAATGAGGAAGTCATACCGTTTACAAAGACATCTATTTGTGAATTGGAAGAAACAACATTGCTGCTATCTGCAGGACATTTCTGCAATACGGAGGATATTAAAAAGGGGACAGACTCTTTAAGTTTTGATACAGCATTATCCGATAAAGATCTACTATAATGGAACCCTCTTTTGGGGGTGGAGAACTCAGTTAGATTAAACTCAAATGTTATTAAAAAATGATCAGATAGGACAGGGTTGTGAGGAAATACTGTTAATTCTTCACAATCAATGCCATATGTCAGAACAAGGTCTAAAGTATGGAGCCGCGAGTGCGTCGGTTTATGCACATTTTGAGCAAAACCAATTGAATCTAGGATAGTTTTAAAGGCTACACTAAGGTTATCACATTCTGTGTCAACATGGATGTTAAAATCACCCACTATAATAGCCTTATCAGTATTTAACACCAAATCAGATAAGAAATCTGACAACTCATCCAAAAACTGAGTGTAAGGGCCTGGTGGACGATACAAAACAACAAACAGAAGAGGTTTTATTGCTTTGCAGCTTGGATGAGGGAAACTGAGGGTTAAATGTTCAAAAGAACTGTAGTTATTAATTGGCCTGGGACTAATTAATAAATCAGACTGAAAGATAGTTGCCACTCCTCCTCCTCTTCCCACAGATCTGGGAATGTGGAAATTTGAATAACTGGAGGGGGTTGACTCATTTATACTAACGTAGTCCTCTTGTAGCCAGGTTTCTGTGAGACAAAACAAATCAATCTGTTTATCAGAAATCAATTCATTAACTAACAAAGTCTTTGGAGGGAGAGACCTTATATTTAATAGACCACATTTAATTGTTTTATTTTTAGGTTCAAGGTGAACCGTATTGATTTTTATTAGGTTTTTATGATTTGTTCCTTTTAGATAAGTTTTTGATCTGTTAAGTTTTGGCCGTGGGAAAGACACCGTCTCAATAGGATAATGGATGGGTAACAGTACAGAAGCTGCAGAGAGGTGTGTTAAACTACGGCTCTGCTTCCTGGTCTGGACCCTGGATTGTCAGCATTTAGGAGGACTAATAAATCCGGCCAGATTTCTAGAAAGAAGAGCTGCACCATCCAAAGTAGGATGGATGCCGTCTCTCCGGATCAGACCAGGTTTTCCCCAGAAAGTTCTCCAGTTATCAATGTAGCCCACGTCGTTTTCAGGACACCACCTAGACAACCAGCGGTTGAATGATGACATGCGGCTAAACATGTCATCACTGGTCAAATCAGGCAGGGGACCAGAGAAAATTACGGAGTCCGACATTGCTTTAGCAAACTCACACACCGAAGCAACACCAACTTTAGTGACCTCCGATCGGCGTGATCGGGTGTCATTACCGCCAGCGTGAATAACAATCTTACTGTATTTACGCTTATCCTTAGCCAGCAGTTTTAGGTAAGATTCTATGTCGCCCGTTCTGGCCCCTGGCAGGCATTTAACTATGGTCCCTGGTGTCTCTAGTGCCACGTTTCTGACTATTGAGCTCCCAATAACCAGGATCGGCTTCTCAGCGGGTGTGTCGCTGAGTGGGGAAAATTTATTTGAAACGCAGACGGGTCGGTGGTGAACTGGGGGCTGAAATCTAGAGCTATGCTTCCTACGAACTGTCACCCAGCCGGCCTGCTTACCCGGCTGCTCGGGTGCTTCTGGAGGACCACTAAGTGAACTAACGCTAGGTCTATGTGGCTCCGCGCTAGCAGAGGGGCGGCTATCAGCTGGTCTTTCCATAGCACGGAGCCGGGACTCTAATTCTGACACCCTCGCCTCCAAAGCTACAAAAACACTACATTTATTACAAGTACCATTATCACTAAAGGAGGCAGAGGAATAGCTAAACATCTGACACAGAGAGCAGGAGATAAGGGGAGACTTAGTCAGAGACGGAGAAGCTGAAGTAATAGTAGGAGAGGAAGCCATTGTGGAGCTAAGGCTAGGCTAGGCTAAAGCTAGGCTAGCGCCCTTCTACCACGCCAAGAGAGCAAACCGTGAAACACGAGGAGTTCCCAAGCGTGATGTGCAGCAACAGAAAATGTTTTAAAAGTGCTTATGTGTTAGAAACAGATGTTACAGCAAAGAGATTAAAGATAAAAGCGAGAGAATCTGAGCAACAAACCGTTGCTCACGCAGTGAAAACAGGAAGTGATACAATACGCCTTACCGCAAACAGGAAGTGACGTCAGAGGCAAAAGCATCTAAAGACAGTTACAAGGTCAGCTTTCTATCACCTGAGGAATATTTCCAGGATTAAAGGACTAATGTCTCAGCAGGATCTGGAAAAACTAATCCATGCGTTTATATTTAGTCGAATTGATTACTGCAACGTTGTTTTCACAGGTCTGCCTAAAAAGTGGATCAGACAGCGGCAGCTGATCCAGAACGCTGCTGCCCGCGTCCTCACTAAGACTAAGAAAGTAGAGCACATCACCCCAGTTCTAAAGTCCTTCCATGGCTCCCTGTATCTCAGAGAATAGACTTTAAAATACTTCTGTTAGTCTATAAATCCCTAAATGGCTTAGCACCTAAATACATCACAGACTTGTTATCAGTGTTTCAACCATCCAGACCAATCAGGTCTTCTGACTCCAGCCTGCTCTGCATACCTAGAACCAGAACCAGACATGGAGAAGCATCATTTAGTTCCTATGCTCCGCTTATCTGGAACAAACTTCCAGAAAACTGTAAAGATGCGGAAAGCCTGAGTTCTTTTAAATCAAGATTAAAAACACATTTGTTTAGGATTGCCTTCAACTGTTCTAGTTAACTGAATCACCACTTTTTTGTTCTATTTTCTATCTACATTTTATTCCTATTTGCTTTTATTCTGTTTTAATTTGCTATAGTTTAATCATGTAAAGTACTTTGCATTGTCTTTGTACTGAATTGTGCTATATAAATAAATTTGCCTTGCCTTGCCTTGCTTTATTTCTAAATAAGATACAAAAAAATCTGTCATTGTTAATTTACACAAACTTAAAGTGTACTTAAACTTAAAGTGTAGAGCAAAGAAAACAAAATCAAATATTTTGGGATGCCATGATAAAAAGGCATAAGGTATGTATTTTAGGCTTGTCCTGCGGTAATTAACTGAAAATAGGAGCCATGACGGAACGGTCACACATCTTTAGATAATATTATATTATCTAAAATAATTATTTTTATTTAAATAATTATTATTATATTATTAATATATCAGTAATTGGTTGGCTTTTTGTCCTAGCTCAAAATCTAAAATGTCCTTTTAATCACTGCAGACATTTTTCAGTAGTAATAAAGTTTTGTAAATTTCAAACAAATGCTAACTTTAAATGTTCTTTTAGCTCCTTTAAATCTACATACATTTAAAGTGCATAGCATGGAAATCATGAGTCAATGAGAAAGAAAGAAGAGGAATAGAGATTAGTAAAGCCATTTCTCTTAAAGCGTACTTGTTAAGCATCAATGGCAGATTTTTCTTTAGAAATATAAGCATCTCTGCATTTTTGGCAGACAGCTTGTTCCTCTTCTCATCTACAATATTCCCTGCTGTGCTAAAAAGTCGCTCACTATCTACACTTGTGCATGGAGCACATAGGTAGTCTTGTGCTGCTTGTGCGAGAGCGGGGAAACGACTTTTATTGTCTCGCCAAAAAACAAGCGGCTGTCCACTCCGTGGGATGACTGGCTCTGATAGGTAGAGGTTCATCTGCGATGATGTTGAGCTGCTGATGTCACCGCCACCATGTTCCCCGTCTTCATCCAACAACTCAGCATACATAGCGTTTAAGGAGCCAGCTCGTGGTACTTTCTCTGGGGGCTCGCTGCCAGTCGCTTCCAAACTTGCCTCACCATTTTGCTGCTCCTGTCCAGTAGCAAGGACATCAGAAAGCAGCCCGCGAATCTGGGGCTTGAGTGCGTCGGAGAAATATCTGTCTTTATACCTTTTTTTTGGTTGAAAAGAAAAATAAAACTTAATGGATTTACTTAAACAAGAATCAGATAAACTTTTTGATCTCAAAGGTCAAATTGGGTTAAGTTACAGCCTCTCCTTTCAAGAAAAGAAATACGTAACACCATAGACATTGTTCCATTATTTAATATATTTCATAGTTTATGCTCTGCTCTTGTTTTGATTAGTGAACTAGTTTTGGCCAAATAGGCAATAGCATACTCCAAATTAGCATTTTTACTCTGTAGTCTTAACTACTCTTCTTCCACATGTTTATTTTTCTAGTACATTTGAAGGAAATGTCAGCCAGCCTGCCTACTAAAAGATTAGAACACTAATCATTTCAGGCATGTATCAGTCATTTAGGCCAAGATAGATTTTTTTCTTGCAAGAGGAATTTGAAAACTTAAGAATTCAAGATATTCAATTAATATTGACATGAGACACAGAGAGAGAAAGAGTTGTGTGAATTAAGTTCTCACCTCGGATCGAGCACTGTTGCGATGGTATACAGGCGCTTCGATTGAATGTCACTGAATCTGTTCTGGACCGCTTCCAACAATGCTGCTTTTGAAGTTTTTACACCGTGGTCCGTCTCAGCGGCTTTCTCCAGAAGACGGGTTAAGGCTCTGATGGATGGTATAACATCTGCAGCCGATGCAGTTGATGAGCTGATCTGGTGCGTGAGCTCTTCAAACGGGGCTAGTAGAGAAATCATATTTTCCACCAATTTCCACTGGCTGCCAGTGAACATGGAAGGCAAGTCATAGTCAGCTCCATAAGCACCTAGGGCACGCTTCTGTTCCATCAGACTCTGTAGCATATTAACTGTACTGTTCCACCTGGTAGGTACATCCTGTTGCAGCCTCTTAATAGGCTGGCCAAGTTGCTTCTGAATATTTTGAAGTCGAGAGTAGGCAAGCTGGGAATGTTTGAAATGACCGACGATGCGTCTTCCATAGGCTATTATATCAGCGATGCTGCGTTGTGATAGAACTCCGTCGGCAACGGCAAGCTGCAGTGTATGAGCCATGCACGGCAGGCTGGGTAGATCTGCATCCCTCATGGCCTTTACCATGTTCAATTCAATTCAATTTTATTTATATAGCGCCAACTCATGAAACATGTCATCTCAAGGCACTTTACAAAGTTAAGTTCAATCATATTATACAGATTGGGTCAGATTATACAGATTGGGTCAGATTATACAGATTGGTCAAAAATTTCCTATATAAGGGAACCAGTTGATTGCTTCAAAGTCCCGACAAGCAGCATTCACTCCTGGGGAACCGTAGAGCCACAGGGAGAGTCGTCTGCATTGTACATGGCTTTGCTGCAATCCCTCATACTGAGCAAGCATGAAGCAACAGTGGGAAGAAAAACTCCCCATTAACGGGAAGGAAAACCTCCGGCAGAACCGGGCTCAAGTATGAACGGTCATCTGCCTTGACCGACTGGGGTTACAGAAGGCATTATCCGTGAGAATAACGTGCACTTTTTCCTTCGGGATTCCCCATGCGCGAAACATGTCGCAGAATGCTGCAGCAAGAGCCTCCGCGGTGTGTGACCCCGAAACAACTCTTTTTAACTCAAAGTTCTGATTAATAAACTGCGCAGTAAGGCTCAACATGGACATGGGACATACATTTGAACTTCAAATGTCACTTGTTAAGCTGATTGATGTGATGTTGTCCTTCATTAGGGTGTGAACATGTGCAAACACGGTTTGGTATAACTGCGGCAGGCAGACATCAGTGAAATATTTACGCCTGGGCAGAGTGTAGCGGGAATCCATGTAATACATGCGTCGCCGGAACCCTTCGTCTTCCATAATTGACAGCGGCTGGTGATCGAGGCATATGAATTCCATTATTTTGGCTGATATTTCCTTTTTTTTTCTTGCTGTCATTACTGTATGCTTTGTTAATCTGATTGGTTTATTTGGCCCGTCTATCACCAACATAGGCCAATGAGCTAACCAGTATTTTCGCCCCTTCCCAAAATTACTTCAACGATAGGTTTCCAGATGGATATGGTAAATGGACTGAACTTATATAGCGCTTTTCCAGTCATGTTGACCACCCAAAGCGCTGTACACTATAGCCACATTCACCCAGTCGCTCTCACTAACGCACACACATTTATACACCGAGACGCAGCTCGGTAGGCAACTTGGGGTTAAGTGCCTTGCCCAGGGGCACATCGACATGTGGCAGGGGGAAGCTGGAATCGCCCCGTGGCTTGGTGGGTTTAAGTCTATAAAATCCCTGAATGGCTTAGCACCTAAATACATCACAGACTTGTTATCAGTGTATCAACCCTCCAGACCACTAAGGTCTTCTGAATCAAGCCTAATCTGGTAAATGGCTTGTACTTGTACAGCATATTAAATAGTCCGACGACCCCAAAGCGTTTTACAACCTGTAAAAAGTTTACTTCCTATATTCTACCAACTGAAACAAACTTCCAGAAGACTGTGAAAAGAGCTTAAAAGCCTGAGTCATTTTAAATCAAGATTATAATTATCATTATTATCAATTATAAACACATTTGTTTAGGATTGCCTTAGACTGTTCTAGTTAAACTGTTAACTGAAACATTTAAATTTGTAGTCCAATTTGTTTCTGTTTTTATTTTATTTATGTAAAGCCCTTTGACGTGTCCTTGTACTGAAATGTGCTATACAAAAAAACTTGCCATTTCTTGCATTGTATGGTTTCTTCTGTGCTTGTTTAAGCTAGATTTTTGACTAAACCTTTGTCCACATAGATCACAACAGAAAGGCTTCTGTCCTGTATGGATTCTCATGTGTGTGTTTAAATTAACTTTTTGATTAAATCTTTGTCCACATAGATCACAACAGAAAGGCTTCTCTCCTGTATGGATTCTCATGTGTGTCTTTAAAGTAGATTTGCGGCTAAATCTTTTTCCACATAGATCACAACAAAAAGGCTTCTCTCCTGTATGGATTCTCATGTGTGTGTTTAAATGTACTTTTTGATTAAATCTTTGTCCACATAGATCACAACAGAAAGGCTTCTGTCCTGTATGGATTCTCATGTGTTTGTTTAAATTTACTTTTTGATTAAATCTTTGCCCACATAGATCACAACAAAAAGGCTTTTTTCCTGTATGGATTCTCATGTGGTTCTTTAAATGTGATTTCTGGCTAAAGCTTTGTCCACATAGATCACAACAGAAAGGCTTCTGTCCTGTATGGATTGTCATGTGTTTGTTTAAATTATGTTTGAGGCTAAAGCTTTGTCCACATAGATCACAACAGAAAGGCTTCTCTCCTGTGTGGATTCTCATGTGTCTGTTTAAAGCTGATTTTCTAATAAATGTTTTGCCACAGTCATCACAGCTAAGCTTCCCTCCTTTCTGTACTTTCCTTCCTGAGTCCACATTTTTCTTCTTTGTAGAACATTTCTTATATCCAGAGTCTGACAAGTGTTTCAGCTCAGACAGAGGGTGTTCTACATCACTGTCTTCTTCATCCTCCTCAGTGTCTTCAGCCTCTGAAGAAGTGGAAGCATCTCCATGATCTTGTATCCTGATGGATTCTTCTCCATCATTCTCTTCTGGAAGCTCTCTGCCTTTAATCTGGTCTGGATAAAGCTGTGAGAGCAGCAGAGACTGTTCATCATCCAGACTCTTTATGGGAGGAACAGCGACTGGAAACCTGATGGCATTAATCACCTCCTTCCCATTGAGCCGCTCTCCTGGCAGACTGATGTAGACTCCCTCCTGTTCCTCCTTGATGTGGGGGGGCTTTGGGTCATGCAGGTCATCAGGAGGTCTGTGGTCTAAAGAAGCTTCTTTTTTAACAATCAGCTTCTGCTGAACATCTGCAGGAAACATTGAAACACATTTTTCACATTAGATAGTATTTTGATCTCAGCCTGAACTGAGGCACATTTTAATTCTGATATATTTAGGAAATTTTGCTAGATTAAATTCTTTGACAGAACATGAAGACAAGTAAAACGCAGAAAAAAATGACATGACTTATAACCCCTGCAAAAACTCTGTTCTTTGTCCGTCCGTCCGTCCGTCCGTCCGTCCGTTGTCTTCCGCTTATCCGGGGTCGGGTCGCGGGGGTAGCAGCTTCAGTAGGGAGGCCCAGACGTCCCTCTCCCCAGCCACTTGGGCCAGCTCCTCAGGAGGAATCCCAAGGCGTTCCCAGGCCAGCCGGGAGACATAGTCCCTCCAGCGTGTCCTGGGTCTTCCCCTGGGTCTCCTCCCGGTGGGACGTGCCCGGAACACCTCTCCAGGGAGGCGTCCAGGAGGCATCCTGACCAGATGCCCGAGCCACCTCAACTGGCTCCTCTCGACGTGGAGGAGCAGCGGCTCTACTCTGAGTCCTCCCCGGATGACTGAGCTCCTCACCCTATCTCTAAGGGAGAGCCCAGACACACTACGGAGAAAACTCATTTCAGCCGCTTGTATCCGGGATCTCGTTCTTTCGGTCACGACCCAAAGCTCGTGACCATAGATGAGGGTAGGAACGTAGATCGACCGGTAAATCGAGAGCTTCGCCTTTTGGCTCAGCTCTCTCTTCACCACAACGGATCGGTACAGCGCCCGCTTCACAGCAGACGCTGCACCAATCCGCCTGTCGATCTCCCGCTCCATCTTCCCCTCATTCGTGAACAAGACCCCAAGATACTTGAACTCCTCCACTAGGGGCAGGACATCCTCCCCAACCCGGAGAAGGCACTCTACCCTTTTCCGGTTCAAGACCATGGTCTCGGATTTGGAGGCACTGATTTTCATCCCGGCCGCTTCGCACTCGGCTGCGAACCGCTCCAGTGAGAGCTGTAGATCACGCCCTGATGAAGCCAATAGGACCACGTCATCCGCGAATAGCAGAGACGCAATCCTAAGGCATCCAAAGCGGATCCCCTCAACACCTTGGCTGCGCCTAGAAATTCTGTCCATAAAAGTTATGAACAGAATCGGTGACAAAGGGCAGCCTTGGCGGAGTCCAACTCTCACCGGAAACGAGTCCGACTTACTGCCGGCAATGCGGACCAGACTCTGACACCGGTCGTACAGAGACCTGACAGCCCTTATTAAAGGGTCCGGTACTCCATACTCCCGGAGTACCCCCCACAGGATCCCCCGGGGGACACGGTCGAATGCCTTCTCCAGATCCACAAAGCACATGTAGACTGGTTGGGCAAACTCCCATGCCCCCTCAAGAATCCTGCTGAGGGTGTAGAGCTGGTCCAGTGTTCCACGGCCAGGACGAAAACCACACTGCTCTTCCTGAATCCGAGATTCGACTATCCGACGGACCCTCCTTTCCAGAACCCCTGAATAGACCTTACCAGGGAGGCTTAAGAGTGTGATTCCTCTGTAGTTGGAACACACCCTCCGGTCCCCCTTTTTAAATAGGGGGACCACCACCCCAGTCTGCCAATCCAGGGGAACTGCCCCCGATGTCCACGCAATGTTGCAGAGCCGCGTTAACCAACACAGCCCCACAACATCCAGAGCCTTAAGGTACTCAGGGCGAATCTCATCCACCCCCGGAGCCTTGCCACCGAGGAGCTTTTTAACAACCTCGGCAACCTCAGCACCAGAGATGGGAGAACCCGACCCAGAGTCCTCAGGCTCTGCTTCCTCAATGGAAGACGTGTTGGTGGGATTAAGGAGGTCTTCGAAGTATTCCGCCCACCGACGCACGACGTCCCGAGTCGAGGTCAGCAGCACACCACCCCCACTGTAAACAGTGTTGGTACTGCACTGCTTCCCCCTCCTGAGACGCCGGATGGTGGACCAGAATCGCTTCGAAGCCGTACGGAAGTCTTTCTCCATGGCCTCTCCGAACTCTTCCCACGCCCGAGTTTTTGCCTCGGCGACCAGCCGAGCCGCCTGCCGCTTCGACTGCCGGTACACATCAGCTGCTTCCGGAGTCTCACAGGCCAAAAAAGCCCGGTAGGACTCCTTCTTCAGCTTGACGGCTTCCCTCACCGCTGGTGTCCACCAGCGGGTTCGAGGGTTGCCGCCACGACATGCACCGACAACCTTGCGGCCACAGCTCCGACTAGCCGCCTCAGCAATAGAGGCGTGGAACATGGTCCATTCAGACTCAATGTCCCCCGCCTCCCTCGGGACGTGTTTAAAGTTCTCCCGGAGGTGGGAGTTAAAGCTCCGCCTCACAGGGGACTCCGCCAGACATTCCCAGCAAACCCTCACAGTACGTTTGGGCCTGCCCGGTCGGACCGGCTTCCTCCCCCGCCATCGGAGCCAACTCACCACCAGGTAGTGGTCGGTGGAGAGCTCCACCCCTCTCTTCACCCGAGTGTCCAAGACATGCGGCCGCAGGTCAGATGAAACGACAACAAAGTCGATCATTGAACTGCGACCTAGGGTGTCCTGGTGCCAAGAGCACATATGGACACCCTTATGCTTGAACATGGTGTTTGTGATGGACAATCCATGACGAGCACAGAAGTCCAACAACAAAACACCACTCGAGTTCAGATCAGGTGGGCCATTCCTCCCAACCACGCCCCTCCAGGTCCCACTGTCATTGCCCACGTGAGCGTTGAAGTCCCCCAGCAAAACGAGGGAGTCCCCAGGAGGGGCACTCTCCAGTACCCCTTCCAAGGACTCCAAAAAGGGTGGGTAATCTGAACTGCTGTTTGGCGCATAAGCGCAAACAACAGTCAGAACCCGTCCCCCCACACGAATGCGGAGGGAGGCCACCCTCTCGTTTACCGGGGAAAACCCCAACGTGCAGGCACCGAGATGGGGGGCAACAAGTATGCCAACCCCAGCTCGGCGCCTCTCACCATGGGCAACTCCAGAGTGGAAGAATGTCCAGCCCCTCTCAAGGAGACTGGTTCCGGAGCCAGAGCGGTGCGTCGAGGTGAGTCCGACTATCTCTAGTCGGAACCTCTCAACCTCGCGCACAAGCTCAGGCTCCTTCCCCACCAGAGAGGTGACATTCCACGTCCCAAGAGCCAGCTTCTGCAGCCGAGGATCGGAACGCCAAGGTCCCCGCCCTCCACTGCTACCCGTTACACATTGCACCCGACCCCTTTGGCCCCTCCGACAGGTGGTGAGCCCATCGGAAGGGGGACCCATGTCGCCTCTTCGGGCTGAGCCCGGCCGGGCTCCATGGGCAAAAGCCCGGCCACCAGACGCTCGCCAACGTGCCCCACCTCCAGGCCTGGCTCCAGACTGGGGCCCCGGTGACCCGCGTCCGGGCGAGGGAACACGAGGTCCAACAATCGTACTCATCATAAGGGGAGTTTTGGGCTGCGCTTTGTCTGGTCCCTCACCTAGGACCTGTCTGCCATGGGTGACCCTGCTAGGGGCTTAAAGCCCCTGACAGCATAGCTCCTAGGATCACTGGGACACTCAAACCCCTCCACCACGGTAAGGTGGCAGCCCAGGGAGGGGTCTGTTCTTTGTAGAGCTACCTATTTCACCTTAAAGTGCTGATGACACGACATCGACCTTTTCAGCCATGCTTTAAAACAAAATGTTAGGCTTTGTCCAATGTGTCTAATATGTCCATGTCCACACATAAAAGAGCATCAGATTATAAGATTGTTATATTATATTTTACTATTCTCTGCAGGTTTTATTTTTATTTACCATGTTTATTGCATTTATCAAGTATTTACTCATTACTATTAAAAGGTTTTAAGGTTTGAGTTCATTCAGACAAAGTGTTTTTCAGATGACTGATATCTGTCTCCTATGTTACAGAGTAAGGCCTGGTGCAAGAAACAGTCTCACCATAAATGTTGATTTTTTTTGCGAGCGCTATCTTATCTGTGATGAATTACACCCAGCCATCTGTTGATACTCCTTTTCCTGTTCAATGAATGCTCAATTGTTAAGGTTGTTCTGCATACCTGCACTGCTAGTTTATGATGTCAAAGGTCACTCTGAAGTATGTCTCCCCCTTCCTTAAACTCTGCAATGTATATACGGACCTCCCATTTCTGGCGTTTAAAATAAGCCAAGTTAGCAACACTTTTATTTTGGGATCTTATTTATTATACACACCCCTGTTCCCTCGATAGAACCAGCACCAGGAGACGACATGGACCAGGACCGAGATAGGGAGCTGGACACGGAGCCCTCCAAACATCTACACCCCCTCACCTGAAAACATAATCCCACCCCAACACTAACAACTCTCAACACACATGACAATAGACACCCAGGCTGCGTTCACCCCCACTCCCCCTTCCTCCCCTCCTCCCAGGGGGAAAGGGACCCCTAAAGGAGGGAGCATCAACTGGGACAAACTGCTTAACCCAGAACTGCCTGCCACACTTGGATAGCACCGGACACAAGGAAATGACTCACATCTGTCAGATAGGGTCCCTGAGGTGACACAGTTTCTCTAATGATGACACAATTTGGATGTGTACGGACCTCTATGGGTGTTAACCTCAGAATCAGAATCAAGTTTATTGCCAAGTAGGTTTGCACTTACAAGGAATTTGACTTGGTGTTGATGGTGCAGACTATTTCAGTCACTTCCCTCCTGCCAGAGGGAAGTGACTGAAATAGTCTGTGACTGGGGTGAAGGGATCAGCCACAATCTTCCTGCACGCCTCAGAGTCCTGGAGGCGTACAGGTCCTGGAGAGATGGAAGATTGCAGCCAATCACCTTCTCTGCAGACCTGATGACACGATGCAGTCTGCTCTGGTCCTTAGCGGTGGCACCAGCGTACCAGATGGTGATGGAGGAGGTGAGGATGGACTCAATGATGGAGGAGTAGAACTGCACCATCATTGTCCTTGGCAGGTTGAATTTCTTCAGCTGCCTTCTTCAGGAAGTCCATCCTCTGCTGGGCTTTCTTGGTGAGGGAGTTGATGTTCAGCTCCCACTTTAGGTCCTGGGAGATGATAGTTCCCAGGAAGCAGAAAGACTCCACAGTGTCCATGGTGGAGTCACAGAGGGTGATGGGGGTAGCTGGGGCTGAGTTCTTCCTGAAGTCCACAACCATCTCCACTGTTTTTACAGCGTTGAGCTCCAGGTTGTTCTCCCTGCACCAGGTCACCAGATGGTCAGCCTCCCACCTGTACGCGGACTCGTCACCATCAGAGATGAGTCCCATGAGAGTGGTGTCGTCAGGAACTTCAGGAGCTTGATGACTGATGACTGGAGGTGCAGCTGTTGGTGTACAGGGAGAAGAGCAGAGGAGAAAGAACACAGCCCTGGGGGGAACCAGTGCTGATGAGCTGGGAGTCAGAGACATGTTTTCCCAGCTTCACCTGCTGCTTCCTGTCAGACAGGAAGTCTGTGATCCACCTGCTGCTTCCTGTCAGACAGGAAGTCTGTGATCCACCTGCTGCTTCCTGTCAGACAGGAAGTCTGTGATCCACCTGCAGGTGGAGTCGGGCACATTCAGCTGGGAGAGCTTCTCCTGAAGCAGAGCTGGGATGATGGTGTTGAAGGCAGAGCTGAAATTCACAAACAGGATCCTGGCGTAGGTTCCTGCAGAGTCCTGGTGCTGGAGGATGTGGTGAAGGGTCAGGTTGACAGCGTCGTCTGCAGACCTGTTGGCTCTGTAGGCAAACTGTAGGGGGTCCAGGAGGGGATCGGAGATTTCTTTAAGGTGTGAAAGCACAAGGCGCTCAAAGGACTTCATAACCACAGAGGTCAGAGCGACGGGTCTAAAGTCATTAAGTCCTGTGGTCCTTGGCTTCTTGGGAACAGGGATGATGGTGGAAGATTTGAAGCAGGCTGGAACGTGACATGTCGCCAGTGAGGTGTTAAAAATGTCTGTGAACACTGGTTCACTGATTAAACTCCTTTATAATGTTTCTGTGATGAGCAATCGGGGCTTCTTGAGCCCATCCGCGCTGATGTGTCTGTAACAGTTTCTCTGCCTTTAGTAGATAAAATATAACTTGAAGTATACGTGTCTGTTTCATGCGTCTTGCATCCAAAGTAATAGTAAAGTGGGGATCGCCTGACGGCTAAAAAGAGCTGGGTCCACTTAGGGTTTTTCACCGCCGACCGGGTGCAGTAGTTTTTAACAGATCTAAGCCTAAACTGAGGCTCGTTTTAATTAAGATATATTTAGGAAATTTTGTTAGATTAAATTATTTGACACAACATGCAGAACAGTAAAACACAGAATAAAATGACATGACTGTTATAACCCCTTTGTACAGTTACCTTTTTTACCTTAAAGTGCTGATGACACGATATTGACCTTTTCAGCCATGCTTTTCAAACAAAATGTTAGGCTTTGTCCAATGTGCTTAATGTGTCTACGTTCACATATACGGATGATAAGGCGCATTAAATATTCTTCCCAAGTGTGTAATATCACTCCGTCCCTTCATGTCCACAGTTCTCTATCCGTCTCTGTTGGGAGGACAGCGTAGTTGGACTACACTGCCCTGTTTCTAACAAAAGGCCAAAATAAACGTAACTTTTATATTGAATTAACTTACTTGGTTTATTGTTGCGTGGATCGCCTTAGATGAATGCACTTCTAGTTTAGACATTTCAGTCAGGCAGTCTTGTTGGCAGTGTCCGAAATTAACTTCCTGATTCGACGGCCAAGTTGGCCGGTAGATGTAAAAATCAACCAGCCAGGCATATTTTTTACCGGCCAAAATATTAATCCTGACCAGACCTCTCAATGTTGTTTTTATGTTATGTTAATTTTCAGGGGGCGTGGCTGACTGGACCCTGAAAGAGAAATCTTTTTTTTCCTGACTTTGATAAGGCTGTGGCTTGATGGGTTGAGTAGTCGTCTGGCAATCAGAAGGTTGTGGGTTCAATTCCAGCTTCCCCTTGCCACCCTGGGCAAGGCACTTAACCCCAAGATGCCTACCGAGCTGCGCCTCGGTGTAGTGAGAGCAACTGGGTGAATGTGGCTATAGTGTACAGCGTGACTGGAAAAGCTCTATATAAGTTCAGTCCATTTACCATAAGAAAATATTGTAGTTGATTATAAAAGGCACAATGTGAATCATCATATTCACATCCAGGCAATGAAAACACTACAGATTATCATTATTCTACGGGTTTCTTTATCCATGTTGGTCTCATTGGTGAGAGGCAGAATTTCATCAAGCCTATACGGTCCAACATTTCCCCCTCAGCTGCATCAGTTAAAGCACACACGTGTTCACGCTGCGTCTTTCTACATGATCCAGCTTCTGGATTTACCCTTGTGCGCTGCACGCAAGTTTCTTAAAGTTACCCTTAAAAGCGCACACCTAAATTACATGTAACGCAATTTTGCGCACCTGACTTCAAGCGCAAGGCAGCAGCTCACCGAAGCACCGCTGGTTCTGTGTCGTTAAAAACAAAAGAGCATGAAACACAGCTACTGACTCTCCTATTGATTTTAATTGGGACATTTTGGTACGAGTGGAAGGACATTAAACGTAGTGATTCACGTTTTAAAGGCTGGCCGCTGATAAAACCACCTGGCTCTGAGGGAAGGGAGGGGAGAGGAGCAGTTAAACAGTTGAGGCACAGAAACACGGCGCACATAGTTAAAAAATGCAGAATAAATAAGAACGAAACTTATAAACAGACTAATTGGCGTTTTAGACTGCATCTGGTTAGCAGATCAGTTCTGATCCAGCATGCAGCCATGACTGGTTCTGAATGAAGGCTTTATCTGGGAGCCACTCTCCCCCCTTTGCCTCCTGCTTCGCACTTTCACCGCTGGTTAAGACCAAAAAATCATGACTCTGATCGCTCTTCCTGCTGCTCTGTTAACTGCAGCAGAAATAAGCTGTGAAAGAAGCTGAACCAGCTCCGCAGAAGGCGGGTCTAGACTGAGCTCTGGATGGACAGAGCTGTGAACGGATCATCTGCAGCCCAGATCCTGTCCGGTTTGTTGTCATATGAGATGAAAAATACAGAAGAATCTACCCGATTACTGAAAAACACAATTTATTTAGTACAATTATTTACTCGCCATGTGGCAGCTAGCCCTCTGAAATTCACTCGCCAAATGGGAAATTTACTCGCATTGGGCGACTGGTGAGTGTTAATTTCGGACCCTGCTTGCAGACAGCTCAGGGGTTGGATCAGGTAGTGACAAAGTGTACCGTAATGCTCTGAATATCTATTGAGTGGAGCAGCTTTGTTGCAAACCAAGGTCTAACTTACACAGTTTAACAGATTTTTGAGTCAATTGTACATAAGATCAGTCAGTAAGCACAACTTTAATCACATATAAGGCGCACCGGATTATAAGGCGCACTATCCATTTTTGAGAAGATTTATGGACCTTAAGTGTCCTTTATAGTCCGAAAAATACGGTAATAAAATGAGTGCAAGGAGACGTCATTTTATTTAAATGTAGAAGTTTTGACTATTCTGCCACAACATGACAACTACAGTGTTTTGATATAATCTTCTGATTAATTTTATAGAGATTGTTTTGCAGCACTGTAGGAGTGGTCACAGAGCAACTGTTCAGCCTAGCCCATCGTGTTCAAAATAAGACAGATTGGCAATTTATTTTATTTTGGGATTTAAAGATAAAATAAGAAGCTCAAGAACAAAGGATGATTGAAAATTAGTGGTTTAAATAAAAAACATTAAAAAAAGAAAATATGAGTTCAATATTGAAATAGAAATAATGTTTGTAGCTGTTTAGTTGGTCAATTATTGAATAAATGTCTGTATTTTCATACACGTTTGCTGCTCTATGTTTAAGGTTTGCAACAAAACAATCCTGTGAAAATCCATTAAGATTTTTGCCGAGTTTTGCTTGAATAAAAATTCTGAAAGTTCCTGCTGCTAAATATTACACTGAGAAGCCCTGCTGACCGCCCCAAGATGGCGACCCAAAGGTTGTCAGCGCCCATAGTCGATTTGCGTATAACCCCTTTTCTTTACCTTAGTGCAGTTGTGCGCTCTTTATTGGGTGGTTACAGTCCTACACTTTTAACATGAGTCCAAGAAAGGTTGAGATTTGGGCTGTTTTCTTTTGTCCCTTTTAAACCGGTTCCATTTGCCCGGCTCTACTCGGATCCACCAGCTTTCTGAGCATTTAGATTATAGTTTTTTTCAGTAGCAGTGTGGCTTTTTTCATCTCTACTCAAGAGTAGGACCAATCAGAGAGAAGGGACACAAAGTGACGTTAACAGATGTTTTTCACTGAATGGCCAAGGATAAAGAAGGTTTTCCATGTAGAGTGATGTCATTAATATTAAGGACCACTAAAAACTGAGTGGGTCTATTGTCATTCTCTCAGAACAGCAGCTAGAGCTGCAGTGAGTCCCTCCCTACTTCCCTCAGCGCTGCCTCACAGGCACAGGCAGCTGCCTCATCCTGAAAAAAATCCCATAATTTTCTTCAATTGAATAAAAACAAAACAGAAGTAATAATCTTTGGACCAATAGAGGAGAGATCAAAAGTTAGCACACAGCTTCAGCTGCTTCAGCTAAAAACCACTGATCAGGCCTGAAATCTGGGAGTAGTGATGGACTCAGACCTGAACCTCCAAAAGCATCTAAAGACAGTTACAAGGTCGGCTTTCTATCACCTGAGGAACATTTGCAGGATTAAAGGACTGATGACTGGAAAAACTAATCCATGTTTATAAGAACTAAGAATGTAGAGAACATGGACCCGTTTCTGAAGTCCTCACTGAGACTAAGAACGTAGAGAACATGGACCCGGTTCTGATGTCCTCACTAAGACTAAGAACGTAGAGAACATGGACCCGGTTCTGAAGTCCTCACTAAGACTAAGAACGTAGAGAACATGGACCCGGTTCTGAAGTCCTCACTAAGACTAAGAACGTAGAGAACATGGACCCGGTTCTGAAGTCCTCACTAAGACTAAAAACGTAGAGAACATGGACCCGGTTCTGAAGTCCTCACTAAGACTAAAAACGTAGAGAACATGGACCCGGTTCTGAAGTCCTCACTAAGACTAAGAACGTAGAGAACATGGACCCGGTTCTGAAGTCCTCACTAAGACTAAGAAAGTAGAGAACATGGACCCGGTTCTGAAGTCCTCACTAAGACTAAGAACGTAGAGAACACGGACCCGGTTCTAAAGTCCTTCCATGGCTCCCTGGATCTCAGAGAATAGACTTTAAAATCCTTCTGTTAGTCTATAAATCCCTGAATTAGCACCTAAATACATCACAGACTTGTTATCAGGGCATCAACCCTCCAGACCACTCAGGTCTTCTGGCTCCAGCCTGCTCTGCAGAACCAGAACCAGACATGGAGAAGCAGCATTTAGTTCCTATGCTCCATTTATCTGGAACAAACTTCCAGAAAACTGTAAAAGTGCTGAAAGCCTGAGTTCCTTTAAATCAAGATTAAAAACATATTTGTTCACGATTGCCTTTGACTGTTCTAGTTAAACCGTTTTACTGAAACATCATTAGTTCAACTTTGTAGTCCAACTGTTTTTAATGTTTGCTTTTAGTTTCTATTCCATTTTGTTTCTACATTTTATTCCTACTTGCTTTTATTCTGTTTTATTTCCCTATATTTTAATCATGTAAAGCACTTTGCATTGTCTCTGTACTGAAATGTGCTATATAAATAAATTTGCCTTGCCTTGAAAAACCTGCATGTAGTCAGAGCAAAGAGAGCAGAGAGGAGACCTGCTCCGTTTTCACACTGCAGATGTATAACATGTGTAAAGCTGCTTTTGTTTCCTCCCTGGATTACAAAGGGCATATAAATATAGTGTAAATATAAGTTTTAACATTCTCATATTTTTCTGACACTGTGGCACTAAAATAATTACCTGATTACCAATCAGCTTGAATCACTTATTCACCTCCTTCAATGTGTGCGTCTCTAATTACTATCTTTCTGGTAGGATTAGATGTATGTAGTATGGATTCGGACTAAGTATAAAATTTCCTACATTACGACATAAATTAATCTTATTGTGTTTTGTATTTCAATAACATTAAGAACACTGACGGGCCCCGGGTTCCTCCTGTTCCTCCTTTATGTGGAGGGGCTCTGACTCCTGCTGCTCCCCCTCAGGACTCTGTTCTTCAGGAGCCTCTTCTTTAACATCTGCAGCCAACACTGAAACACATTACATGCTTTATCAACAACTAGATCTTTACAATGTTACAACCATGTCAACAGATGAGACTGAAACTGATCAAACAGCCAAAGGCGTCATGTTGACCACCCCATCCCCATCTTATTGTAGCCATGGCAACAGTGGACAGATACAAGCACTAATGCAATGTTTTTACAACTTTCAGAAAAGAGGGAATTAGGCTTGTAAATAAAACAGTGTGTCACAATTAAACCTTCCCATAACTGAAAGAACTAACGTGTAAAGGCTTAAGTCAGTATTGAATGTCAGTTTTTGGCAACGTCAGTCTCACATACACCTACAAACCTCCTCAATGTTAGCCTGTCAAGATGCTGACCCAAAACTTTATTTGGTCCCTAACTTAGACTTGTGTACCAAAAGTAAGGACATTCACTGGGTATGTCCAAGTAATCCATTTATCAGAGGTTTTACCAATTACCTGTGTGGTCTAAGGAATGAATCCCCTGAACAAAACTGTCAGGCTAGAATGATCCTCAAAGATGCAGGTGTGGAAACCAAAACTGAACAGGTAACAGGTGACTTGTTAGCACCCCAGAGACAGAAGATCTTTTTTCCTATGAGCAGCATGACTCAGTTACAGAAAGTAATGTTTGGGGGAACTTTCCCAGGCAGACGGACAAGAAGAAATTGATGCTGAATGTTGCTACATGCTAAGCTAGCATTAGCGGCCTCTATGCTACATGCTAAACTAGCATTAGCACTTCCTATGCTACATGCTAAACTAGCATTAGCGCCTCCTAAGCAGAGCTGCAGGCTTAGCCAGTTTTCTGGGGGAAAGCCTGCAACGAGTTGTGATGAAGAGGAGGAATCCATCAGCTGCTGAAAACGGCTCCTAAACTTTAGCTCCATCCACACAGTTAGCATGAAGAAGGAAATCTCCAAACCTGATGGGTGCAGCAGAACTCTGGGCTGGAAAACATCCCCCATCATTGGTGTCTCCTCTGCTGCGTCCTGCCGCTCTTTGAGCTCCTGCTTCCCTCCAGTTTCTCCGCTGTGCCTCCAGCTGCTGGACTTCTTTCCAGACTTCATCACCTGCAGCAGCTGCTGCTCTCTTTCAGCCTCACCAACACTCCCGCTTCTGGCCTCACAGCAACACAAGGACAAAGAACCCGGAGGAGATCAACGCGGCTGCGCTTTGAGGAAGAGGCGAATAAAACTCGGCCGCCATCTTGGTGCGGTCATCCTGCAAACAGCACCAGGATGCCAGAGGCAGATTCGCAGGATTTCAAATCAACTTGTTTGTAAAACGAAACATAATTATGTCAATGTTGCCTCTTTGCTTTAATTTAAATATTGTACTTAAAAATGGAATAAAATAAATAATTAAGAGAATGGGTAAAATTGGACACTGATATTTTCACGTTTTGTGCCCAAAAGTATTGTGTCTATATATATCTTATTATATTAGAGATATATTTAACTTTCAGAAAAATATATTTTTCCATCACAGGCTTTAGTTTTCTTTTAGCTTTTCGTTATTTCGAGATTTGGTCATTGTAATTCCCTAACCCCATTATGGAAACTTTTAAAACTCTCTTAATAATATAATAAAATAAATTGGGCTAGAACTCAACATTTTCACATAGATTAATGTCCCCCATACTAATTCAATCATTCTAATCTGACAGATGCCATAAAATCACACATTTGTGTTCTCTTATTTCCTTTAATGTGACTAATCAACGAAAGCACTCTTGTCATTTTTCCATCAGAAATTTATTTTACCCTAAGAAGTTCTCCTCCCTGTTAAAGGGGAGTTTTCCTCTCCACTGTTGCTTCATGCATGCTCAGTATGAGGGATTGCTGCAAAGTCATCAACAATGCAGACGACTGTCCACTGTGGCTCTACGCTCTTTCAGGAGGAGTGAATGCTGCTTGTCAACCAGAATCAGAATCAGAAATACTTTAATAATCCCAGAGGGAAATTGCTGTTTCAGTACAACCGTCATCACAAAACAGCACACACATTTCAGGGGGAGACGATTTACTGAGGCCTTGCTGCCAAGGGACCGCCTTACATGGCGCTGCCATTACTCTGTGGAAAAATAGAGGCCACAAAAAAAGGAAGGTGGGAGGGAAAAAACATAACTCATACTTTATCCTATTACAGAATACAGTTTGAGATATCAAAAACCTCTTGCACAAAAAGCACAAATAAGACGAGACACATCTAGCAGAAGGTAAACATTTGAGACAAGTCGCGTGTAAGTTCATCAGTTTATATGAGCATCAGTTATGTGTGTCTGTATGGGTGAAAGTGTTTATATTTCCGTGAGCGCTCTCCAGAGGCCATTGTCCTTGATGCTATCAGCCGGCCAACAGTTCAGAAAGCAACCGCAGATGTCAGCGGGGGAGGAGGGAGCAGAGGAGAGTTCTGAGCATTCTCCGCCATAACAAACAGGAGTTATTATAGATAGGGAAGGCATAGACCAAATATGTTATTTGTTATGATAGAAACTGCACTGATTTTCTTATCAGCTTTAAGTCTTTTGCTGGCTCCAAATAGCAAATCCAGTATTCCAAATTGTTGGGCTTTTCCGCGCTTCACTTCCAGATTTTATCCCATCTCCCTTGAGTTCAAACCACCGAAGCCAGTCTGCGTTCCTGCACAGCCAGCTTTTCGGCTCTGCTCCTCCATCTTGCAGGTCTGTCCGTTCACCGCCTTAGTGAGCGCGTTATGCAGCCAGCAGACTGATCAAGGCCAAATGGCTACCGACATCTGCTGTATTTGCTGATACATCAAAAATCCACCAAATCCAATAAGTAGAAATCCAAACATGCAAATGTTTCAAACGTCCAGGAATGACAAAGTCGAAAGACACACCGTTATCCATCCAGAAATTTAGGGTGTATCCCACGAAATGAGTCATATCAGGACCAGACGGGTCCCCCTTTCGTTGCCTACCCGTCGAAATTTTAGCATTGAGAGACAAGCTTATCAGATCCATGTTTTTCAGAGTTCAGGTGATATGAAGAAAGTGCTCAGAAAGACAAGACATAGCAGCAGAAGCAGGAGAGGGGGAGGAGGGGGGTGAAGAGCTGGAGAGGAGAGAAAAAAACACGACTGACCTCGAAGAGAGACAAGACAGATGCAACCTGCTGGGTTTCCTTAGAGGAAACTTTCTGACCAACCTGGAGGATCTGATGAAATCTGACTTTAGAAAGAGCCTTGAGATGATATGTGTTGTGAATTAGTGCAAAATGAATAAACTTGAATTTAATTGAATTATTAAGGACTTTATACATGAGAAGGAGAATTTTAAATTATCTTCTTGATTTTACAAGAAGCCAATGAAGGGAAGCAAAAATAGGAGAACTATGATCTCACTTGTTGACTTTTATCAGAACTCTAGCTGCAGCAGTACAGACCAGGGGCCCCATCTAAATGGGAATCTGAAACTTTCATGTGTTACTTTCCACACAAAAGTTGGGTCTCAAAATGTGACAAAAGTTGGGTCTCAAAATGTGACGGTAAATTGTGCTGCTCCCCCTTTTGTTCTTCAGGAGCCTCAGATAAAAGTAAAGCAGATCAGAAGCTTCACGTTTGGCACAACACCAACACCGTTCATCACCCTGACCGCTCCATCCCATATAAGCTCTAAAGAAAAACACCAAGAGTAGAACATAAGGGTAAATATCAGAATAAATATTGACCAAAGGATAAAGTAGATAGTGGAAGAAATAACTCCAGCGTATTTACCTAACATGATATCAGAATATGCAATATTTCCATACATACAAGTTACATAACGTACAAAGCTTATACAATATGCACTATGTGTGATAGTCCAGCAGCATCCTAGCTAAGGCATGTGCCCATTACCTTAGGATCTGGGTACAGCATATACAAGCAATAAAGAGTACAAGGGACAGTGTTTATTATGACTTTCACACAACAGTGAATAAGAGATGGAAATATATCAGTTTTTCAGAATTATTAGATAGATAGATAGATAGATAGATAGATAGATAGATAGATAGATAGATAGATAGATAGATAGATAGATAGATAGATAGATAGATAGATAGATAGATAGATAGATAGATAGATAGATAGATAGATAGATAGATAGATAGATAGATAGATAGATAGATAGATAGATAGCACAGGAGAAATTCTCTTATTTTATTTCTGTCCAGTATCCATTTAGGGGCTCTGTATTTCTGAAATAAGTTAATAAAATTTTGTTTGATTGTCATAATATTCAGGTTTTGAGTTAGTTGATTTCTCTGATAATTCTGACAATGCAGAAAAAAATAAATAAACTGTTCTATTGTCTCATCTTCCCCAAACTCACTTTAACCTGTCTGCTGTTTCCCTGCTATGAATAAAGTCCTGTTTAGTCCAGGATGTCCAAGTGGTAAAATAATTCTCTCCTCCCTCCTGTTCCTTCCTGTTCTTCTCGTCTCTCTTATTTTTTTTGGATATTTTAATCATCATCCCTTCATTCCTTTCTCACATTATTTTTTGTCTTGTCTCTTTCATTTACCTTCTTATGTCCTTCATTTCTGTTCTCCTACACATAAAATCAGTATCAACTAATAAACCTTTGGGCCTTTCCTTTGCTCTAATATCTGCCATTTCATTGCCCTTAACCCCACAGTGGGCTGGTACCCATAGAAAGTTAACTGTGAGCCCCATCATGTTGATTCTATAAAGTGTTTGTTGTCTCTAAATGAATACGTCTGCTCTACTATCTGACTGGCTGTGCTGTAAACTGACCAAAGATGAATTAGAGTCTGAATAAATGAGTGATCTTAATGGTCTCACCTCTTCAACCACTGAACAGCTAACAGTATCGACAGCATTTCTCCTGTAGAAACTGAAACTCCATCCTGAAGCCTTTTCCCTACTTTGATGGAAAATAGTGGGACGATGAACGCTGTCTCAACCTGATTAACTGCATTTTCTGAAGCATCTGTGTATATATGTACATCATGATAATCCTGGATGTATATTCCTGCACTGCTTATGCATTCAACATAAAGATCTCTCCTTGTTCTTTTCTAATAATGTAAAACCAACTGCAGCCTCAGGAAGCCTCCATGGTGGTATTGTACACACGTGGACAAAGATGTTGGTACCCCTCTGTTAATGAAGGAAAGACAATAGTAACAATAGGTACTGAAATAACTTGAAACTGATAATAATTATTCTCCTGGTGAGCAAAGTGCTCCAGTTGTCTCAGGACTGAAGGCTGCCTTCTCCAGGCGGCCGTTTCAGCTCCTTCCATCCATGTTCAACAGGATTTAGATCAGGACTCATAGAAGGCCACTTCACAATAGTCCAATATTTCACTCTTAGCCGTTCTTGGCTGCTTCTAGCTGTGTTTGGCTCATGATCCTGCTGGCTGGAAGTCAGGCTGATAGATGGATGTGTCTGTGTTTATTTGGATAGATTTTAAAGCTTTAGAAACCCTCTCCACCCTCTTTATAATCCTTTCTCACTTTGTTTTTACCTAGATTCTTTCTTCAACCATTTTTATTTAAAATCCAAATGATTTTACCTGTTAGCTCTTACATTTTACAGAAACATGATGCTTAGTTGCTTTGTTCCTCATTAATAACACATAAATGCAACAAAAAATGAACAATAAGAGCAAAACAAGAACTAAAGCAGACGACTAAAACTGAGGGACCCCTGTAGACTTTACTGTAGTCTCCTCAACTGGTGAAATAGAAATAAACTCCCTCCAAACGCTCCTTTAATGAAGTGAATATTGGACACAAAGGACTGTGGAGAGAGTGTGATATTGTGATAGTGATATAGTGGTGATTTAATGTTCAGCCCCCGTAAAGACTCACTCTTTTGTCCTTTTAGCCAACAGAAGATCCAGCTGTGTACCTTCAGAGGAGATCTCTGCCCTGTCTTGCTCTTGGATGAGCCTTGCTGTCTCCTGGCAGGTGGAATCTCTCCCATTCCAACATTTGCCAAAGACAACCTTGGTGAAGCTTTGCTGTATCTGATGACATACTACTACAGCCTACATTTCACCTCTACAAAGTGTGTCCCAAGCCTTTAGTCTGTCATTCAGACTGAAGTGTTAAAGGACAATATCCAGGAGAAAGACAGCACAGGCTCATCCAAAAACCTCATGGCAGGTTGGAACAGTTTTAGTGAGAAGTAGAGTTGTTCCTGCTAAGTGTTATTGACATTCAGCTTTGTGTTGAAAGGTTTAGACCTGAGGGCTGGAAAGCTGACATTTACATTTAAATCCTTTACTTTCAGATCTACACATCAGTTTTTTCTTTCATCAGCACATTATGTGCCTCAAATGTTCTGCTTAATATGAGGATTTGTTGCTTTAGGTGTTAGTTTGCCTGTTCTGACAGAAACACTAAATAAGTTACAAAGACAATTTGTCTTGTCATTCATATGTACAGTGATTGAAAAACATGTTTTGTTTAGGAGAAACTATTTAAATAAAGTTCTACACACACGTGGACAAAATTGGTCACAATGGTCACAGAAATAACTTGAATCTGACAAAAGTAATAATAAATAAACATTCTATGACAATAAATAAATGAAAATCAGTCATTGCTTTTGCATCAAAAGAATGATTTAAAAAATAAACTCATGAAACAGGCCTGGATAAAAATGATGGTACCTTTAATATTTTGTTCATCACTGCAATCAAACGATTCCTGTAACTGATTAGTCCACAAATTAGCCCAACAAATGAGTCCATGTGTGAATGTACTCAGTATACTGTGTCTGATGTTCTTGTGTGTAAATACTTTGTCCTGTTTTAAGATAAATAACCTAATAATGATTCTTGAATGCAGCAGATTCATCTTATTTAGTTTCCCTGGTTTTAAGATCTTCTCCATAAAAGTGATTGAGAATGAAAACTGAAAGAAGCATTAACAGGCTAGTCTTGAGTTTAATTGACTTATTAACGTACTTGGAATAAATATTTCACAACTTTTAAGATATTTCTCACTTGTCTAAAGCCTGGATATTTTTCCTTTTTCCAAGAATCTTTTCTAGGTCAATTGTTGTCGGGTTCAAACCCCTAAAACATTCATTAACAACACAAGAAGGAAAGACAACAATGAGGTTTGCTTTTCAAATTATCTAGCAAGGAGAGGAGCTGAGATGCTTAATCCAGATCTCCAAAACTGGCTCTGAAGCACTCCGTCCCCTCCTTTCTTTTTATCAGGCATTGTCAAGCTAAGGGGTAGGGAGAAGCAAAACAACTGTGACCTTGGAGATAATACCAAGCAGTTCACACAGTTCAGTTATGGGTAAGCACTCCAGATGCTGAATAGAGTTCATAAAAACACTGATTATAGTCCCAACATAGTTCTCTGCTTTCTGCAGACCTTCTGCAAAGATGAGAGAAAGATCAGCCACATGAAATACACTTTAATATCTAAAACCTTAAAACTTCTTAGTAGTAAAGAGTAAATATATGATAAATGCAATGAAAATAGTAAATTAAATAAATAGTAAGAATAATTCTATCAATTGTCTCTCTGAACTGTCAGATTATTTCACTTAATTTGGGGAGATTCAGACTAATATCTAGCATTTTTAACCTGTTTTTAGATGACAAGTTTTTGCAGTGTTCTAACAGTAACTAGTCTTCTTAAACAGAGTTGACATACAGATGATGATTTTATTTTAATTATATGAATAGGTTTTGTTTTTAACAGAAGATGGTGTAAACACATGTGCAAAATGAACAATGTGTACAACAATGACAATTAATCTGTTTAATATCCAAGACTAACATGTTGTGAGGGGCCGAGCCGGACAAGCATGAGGACACAGTGGTGATTTTCAAGAAAAATGGGTTTTATTTCCCCAAAGTAACAAAAGTCCACACAATAATTACAGGGCCCTTAAAAGAGGTCAAATGAAGAAACTAACTCAAGGCCAAAAATATCAAAGTTAAACAAAACGTCAAAGTAACAAACTGAGCTGACACACACCAAACAAAGGGGTCTTAAACACTGGCGGATCAGAGCAGACTGACCCACTGAGGAAGAGGGAAAGGGAACATCTACACACATTTAAAGGAGAAGTCACGGTCATATTCAGAATTCAAACTTCTGAAACTACTTTAAATATAAAATTATTTCATACTGTTCAATAAATGATACGTTTTTTTTAATTAAGAGTAATTTTCATTTGAATGTGCTTTACTGGAGGCATCCATGTTGGTCAAGATCAGTACTGCCACCTCCCAGTTTGTGACGTCATGTTGCAGGAATCGGCTGTAGAGCAAGTCCCAACGCTCTATTTGTTGTTTGTCACTGCGCTATTATCCAAGATGGCGACGACCAGTGCTCAATGCGAAGCAGAGAGTGATGGATTCATTAGCCACAGCCATGGGAGCTCCGTGGATTTATCCTCATCATCTGATAGGGATTTGGAATATATAGAAGACTTTCTTGATAGCAACCTGACTTTTGACGAAATCCAGCCGTAGCAGTTTGAGCCGAGGAGACCAAAAAGGGACGATGTGAGTTGAATCTGTCTGCTGCGGCTCTGGTGTTTAGGCACCACAGACGCCTCCTTATTTTTCTGTTATTCTTCTCAGTTGGTTCTTCTTGCAGATGAAATATCTCAGTGTCAACATCAATTAAAATTAGGGCTGTCAGTTTTAACGCGTTAACTTTGTTAAACCATAACGGCGCCTTTTTTTAACCACATTGATGCTTTTTCCCCCCACAACATCCTCCAGACTGTGTTTTTACCCTTGGTGCCTTCAGTTGTTCCAAAGATGCTAGAGACTAGCATAACAGACCCGTGCTCACTGTTGTGAAGCCCACTTATTTTATGCCACTTTGGTCTTCTGTTTTCTAAAGTCGCTTGTAAATTTCATGAGTTGCTGGTTGCAGTTTTTTTGGGCTTGTTTCTGAAAGTGTATAGAAACACAAAGTATCACAAAAAGGACTGACATTCCAGCAGAAATGCTTTCACCATTCCCCATGGCTACATTACAGTCCAATAGTGAGAGTCTACTGTTGTCCTTTTCATGGAATCAGGCTAAATTAATTGTTTCTAAACTAGGTAATCTAAAAGAGATTATTGCTGTAATTTGATTCTTTTAGTAAACCATGTAACTTGTTATAATCTCAGGTGTTGGACAGGTGTAATGTAGCCTCAGTGTGAACATGTGATGTTGCTCACAGAGGTCAGGTGAATACTCAGGGAGTTTGTGTGTTTACTCAGAGACATGAAGAATTAGGAGGAACATTGGTGCTGAATATAATCCCCGCCCCCCCAAAAATAAACAACAAACTGGATTTTTTTTCCCAAAGCTTGAAGACGTTTAGCTTCCCATCCAGAAAGCTTTCTCAATTCAAATGTCTGGAGTAGTGAGGAGTTCCAGGCTTTACATTATTGCCCAGTAATTATTTTCTTGCTTAAGTGGAAGCTTTCACAAGACACATCAACTCTGTGGACTCAGTGGACAACAACATCAAGTTTACCAGAGGATGCCAACGACAACAAGCTACCTTTTCTGGACTGTTTGGTGAGCATGGAAGGAGATGGAAACCTCAACATTGAAGTATATAGGAAACCCACTCACAGACCAATATCTTCTTTTTGACTCACACCACCCACTGGAGCACAAACTTTCTGTCATCAGAACCTTACAACACCGGGCCCAGCATGTCCTACTAAAACAGAAGGGAAGCACAAGGAACAGAAACACATCAGAGATGCCTTCCAAACCTGTGGCTACCCTAACTGGGCTTTTGTCAAATCAGCAAGAAAATCCAAAAGACCCGCTGCAGAACATAATGGTGAGAAGAATAAACGCAGAAACATGGTCATCCCATATGTTGCTGGAGTCTCTGAAAAACTCAAGAGGATTTTCTCCAAACACAAAATCCCAGAACATTTCAAAGCAAACAGGACCCTCAGACAGAGGCTGGTGCATCCCAAGGACAAAACCCCCAAACCTAAGATGAGTGGAGTGGTGTCTGCAGTTCAGTCAGTGAGGAATGTTCTGATCTTTATATTGGAGAAACCAAACAACCTCTCCACAGAGGTCCAAATTAGATTTTTGGATAAATCTTTTTCCACATAGATCAGAACAGAAAGGCTTCTGTCGTGTGTGGATTCTCATGTGTGTGTTTAAATGTGATTTTCGGCTAAATCTTTTTCCACATAGATCACAGCAGAAAGGCTTCTGTCCTGTATGGATTTTCATGTGTTTGTTTAAACCTGATTTATCGATAAATCTTTGTTCACATAGATCACAGCAGAAAGGCTTCTGTCCTGTGTGGATTCTCATGTGTGTGTTTAAATGTCCTTTTTCGCTAAATCTTTGTCCACATAGATCACAGCAGAAAGGCTTCTGTCCTGTGTGGATTGTCATGTGTGTGTTTAAATGTGATTTTTGTCTAAATCTTTTTCCACATAGATCACAACAGAAAGGCTTCTCTCCTGTGTGGATTCTTGTGTGTCTGTTTAAATTTTGTTTTAGGCTAAATCTTTGTCCACATAGATCACAACAGAAAGGCTTCTGTCCTGTGTGGATTCTCATGTGTGTGTCTAAATTTCCTTTTTCCCTAAATCTTTGTCCACATAGATCACAACAGAAAGGCTTCTGTCCTGTGTGGGTTATCATGTGAATGTTTAAATGTTGTTTTAAGCTAAATCTTTTTCCACATAGATCACAACAGAAAGGCTTCTGTCCTGTGTGGATTCTCGTGTGTCTGTTTAAATGTTGTTTTAAGCTAAATCTTTGTCCACATAGATCACAACAGAAAGGCTTCTCTCCTGTGTGGATTCTCATGTGTGTGTTTAAATTTCCTTTTCTGCTAAATCTTTGTCCACATAGATCACAACAGAAAGGCTTCTGTTCTGTGTGGGTTATCATGTGTCTGTTTAAGTCGTATTTTCTAATAAATGTTTTGCCACAGTCTTCACAGCTAAGCTTCCCTCCTCTCGGGACTTTCCTTCCTGAGTCCACATTTTTCTTCTTTGTAGAACATTTCTTATATCCAGAGTCTGACAATTGTTTCAGCTCAGACAGAGGGTGCTCTACATCACTGTCCTCTTCATCCTCCTCAGTGTCTTCAGCCTCTGAAGAAATGGAAGCATCTCCATGATGTTGTATCCTGATGGATTCTTCTCCATCATTCTCTTCTGGAAGCTCTCTGCCTTTAATCTGGTCTGGATAAAGCTGTGAGAGCAGCAGAGATTGTTCATCATCCAGACTCTTTATGGGAGGAGCAGAGACTGGAAACCTGATGGCATTAATCACCTCCTTCCCATTGAGCTGCTCTCCTGGCAGACTGATGTAGACTCCCTCCTGTTCCTCCTTGATGTGGGGGGGCTTTGGATCATGTAGGTCATCAGGAGGTCTGTGGTCTAAAGAAGTTTCTTTAACAATCAGCTTCTGCTTAACATCTGCAGGAAACATTGAAACATATTATGCACATTAGAAAGTATTTTGATCTCAGCCTAAACTGAGGCAAATTTTAATGAACATATATTTCGGTAATTTAGTTAGATAGAACGCTTTGATTTAATTACAACGATTTCTTCTTGTTTATGTTGCACAGTTGTTTATGTCTTGTTTGTTTACAGTTTCTTGCTAAAGTTTTCACACCACTTGGCATCTTTCATGTTATTTTTCCTCACAACCTGCAAAGTAAAATGGATTGTTGGCTGATTTAGTTTGCACCATTTCATTTACATAACATGCAGCAGAGTAAAACACAGAATAAACCAAACGAAAACTGGGCAATATGTCCTACAATCAATATAGAGATATAATGAGCAGTTCACCTCGATAACGATTAGTGGATGATAAAACACAAAAAACACAAGCTACTTCAAAGCCAGGGATATTGATGGTATAATCCACCTTGACAATCATGGCGACTGCCCTTCTCCCATCCTAAAAAATGGTTTGGGTCACACCGCAGTTCATTGCTCCTCCAGCAGGGTTGGAATGGCCCCCAAAAAGCTAAAGTCCAGACACCAGAGAAGGAGGCTAGGAGGCTAGGAGAGGAGCAGCAGAGCAGGACATCAAAAACAGCTGATACAATTAGCCTAGTTATTCATTCATTTTATGTCTGTAACACTATAACCTGTAACAGGTTATTGTTCTAATAAAACATTAGAACAATAAAAACAAATAAAAAAAAGATACAATGATAGAACAAAAAAATAAAAAAACAACTTCTCAAAGTGAGTTAAAAGCCAAGGAGAATAAATGAGCAGATTTAAAAACATTTGTTTGATTTGTTATAGCAGCTTATTCTACAGTTTGGGGGCAGCAGCTGAAAACGTTGCTTACCTATCAACTTGCTCTTAGGCTTTTCTATGGCCGCTGAGATAACCAGCTTTCCCTTTTACGTTTAAATGATTTTACTGCTTTGTTGTAAGGTTTGAGTTAGTAAAAAGCCCAGGAGCTTACAGGATAGCTCCCGCTAGCTATTTGGAAATTCTGCTATGTTGATGTAGTATGAGTGTTAAAGTTATAACAAACTTTATTTCCATAAGGATTTTATACATTGTTGGGATATTAATGTTGGTGTTGTCTGGTCTGCTCATTATGACCAAAATAGAGCTTTAGGCCTTTTTAAATTAGCTTCAAATGTCTGCTAGCATAATGCTATTAGCTTCCTGGATATCATTTGTGTTACCAAGCAACTACTGTTCATTGTAAACATAAGGTTTGCTTTTGCTTCACTCCACCATCATTTGATAATGCTATGAGCGTTATTAACACATTAATATGGAACATTAATGTCGATTTAATGGTGTATTGTATAACTGTAGGATTAACCCATTTAGTGACCAATCACTACAGCGACCTCTAGCTTCCCAGAGGAATAATCGCAGTAATAAAATCAAGTGTCCTAGAGCTTACTGACTTTACTGAGCAAATCATTCTTTAAAATGTTATTCTATACAATGCTGTATTATTTAACCCAGGATTTGCATTTTGAATGGGTTGAAACAAATGTTCTAAATTAGTTTATTTAATCTCATTCCACATTAAGTAAGATGAACTTTGGTTCACTTAGATCTGCAGTGAACCAAGATTCACTGAAACATTCTTATGGTGGTGATCAACTATTTTATTTTTTATTTTTGTTTCTTTGTGAGTACAAAGTCACTTAGCTTCTTTTTATCTTAATTTTGCTTAGTAGTTTTATTTAAGTTTCACTAGGCTCGTGGAGAGAATTTGATGATTTAAATATAGTGTTAATTCAGATAAACAGCATTATATAGTGATGTTCTCTGGATGCTTATTTTATTTCTGTTGATAAATTCTTAAACTTGAAGAGAAGTTGTCACTCCTTTATTCTATCTTTGTGCAGAGTTTGCTGTTAAAAGAACATCAGTGCTTGAATCATTCCTTTCAACTATTGTCCTGATATCAGCTGTTTGGGCTGATATTCAACCTACGGACTTGGACCTTAAGAGCCACGCATAGAGCTAGCCACATAGCCATCTATAGGTGCTGAGTTAACCAACTTTCCCTTGGAGTGACACACTGGCAACGGGACTCCCATCGCCACAACCAGAGCAAACGGGAGAGGTTCGGCACTGAAATAAACAGAGAAAGTTTAAAATGGTTTTACTTTATTATTTTTTTTGGATAGTGTCTTGTCTGGCAATGTGCCAATAAGAATTATTGTCTTAATGCCACAAAGAGCCCAACAAATTTTACACTCACAAGTGCAGCATTACCGCTTTTGCCATAGTGCTCTGCTTGTGTCAGTGCGCTTCCTGGGACGTCACTTCCTGTTTGCGGTAAGGCGTATTGTGTCACTTCCTGTTTTCACTGCGTGAGAAACGGTTTGTTGCTCCAGATTCTCTCGCTTTTATCTTTAATCTCTTTGCTGTAACATCTGTTTCTAACACATAAGCACTTTTAAAACAATTTCTGTTGCTGCACATCACGCTTGGGAACTCCTCGTGTTTCACGAAGCCGACCCTGATTATTGGGAGCTCAATAGTCAGAAACGTGGCACTAGAGACACCAGGGACCATAGTTAAATGCCTGCCAGGGGCCAGAACGGGCGACATATAATCTTACCTAAAACTGCTGGCTAAGGATAAGCGTAAATACAGTAAGATTGTTATTCACGCTGGCGGTAATGACACCCGATCACGCCGATCGGAGGTCACTAAAGTTGGTGTTGCTTCGGTTTGTAAGTTTGCTAAAACAATGTCGGACTCCGTAATTTTCTCTGGTCCCCTGCCTGATCTGACCAGTGATGACATGTTTAGCCTAATGTCATCATTCAACCGCTGGTTGTCTAGGTGGTGTCCTGAAAACGACGTGGGCTACATTGATAACTGGAGAACTTTCTGGGGAAAACCTGGTCTGATCCGGAGAGACGGCATCCATCCCACTTTGGATGGTGCTGCTCTTCTTTCTAGAAATCTGGCCGGATTTATTAGTTTTCCTTAATGCTGACAACCCAGGGTCCAGACCAGGAAGCAGAGCCGTAGTTTAACACACCTCTCTGCAGCTTCTGTACTGTTACCCACCCATTATTCTATTGAGACGGTGTCTTTCCCACGGCCAAAACTTAACAGATCAAAAACTGATCTAAAAGGAACAAATCATAAAAACCTAATAAAAATCAATACGGTTCACCTTGAACCTAAAAATAAAATAATAAAATGTGGTCTATTAAATATAAGGTCTCTCCCTCCAAAGACTTTGTTAGTTAATGAATTGATTTCTGATAATCAGATTGATTTATTTTGTCTCACAGAAACCTGGCTACAAGAGGACTACGTTAGTATAAATGAGTCAACTCCCTCCAGTTATTCAAATTTCCACATTCCCAGATCTGTGGGAAGAGGAGGAGTAGCAACCATCTTTCAGTTTGATTTATTAATTAATCCCAGGATGTCAGGATTTGGGTTTTGTTTCAGCTGTTTGTTAATTTTGATTTATTAGTTAACTCTCCGGTTTTTAGAATCAGTTTAGGTTTTGGGCTCTTTCTTGTTTGGTTTCTATTATAGCTTGTGTGTGTTGTGTTTAGTCTTAGGTTTAGGTTCTGTATTAGTTTTGGTTTATGGAATAGGTTAGATTTTATTGTAGGTTGATTTTATTTATGTTTCCAGTTCAGTTCTGTCTCTTCCCAGCAATCTGCCAGCTCACTCAATCTGTTTATCTGTCACTCCCCAAACACCAGTTACCAGCCAATCAGATCTGCTCACCTGTCAACCTCTAGTCACTAGCCAATCAGTTCAGTTCAGTTACCACCTTTCCTTTGATTATTTCCACCTGTCACTTGTAATTAGTCTTCACTCCTGTTTACCTGCTCACTCCCCTATATAGTCCTGTCACAAACCTCTGCAATTTGCCAGATCAATTCAAACCACATGGTGAGTCTTATCCAGCGTTTTATTTCTGATAGCCCTGTTGATACCGACCCGATTGCCTTTTTGACTCTGAGCCAGACTGATCCCGAAACCTGATTTTCTTGCCCTGAATGATTGCTTACCTGTTTTTCTGACCTGGACCGGCCTTGGGATATTGTGAGTTTTGCCTTAGCCTTGTCTGTACTTCTGCCTTTTTGGATTGCCATTTTGTGTACCGGATTTTGGACTGCCTTTTTGACCATTGAGCCTTGCCTGTCCCTGATCATTAATAAATCCTGTTCTTTTGCTTAAAAACCTCTCTAGTCTGGCTGAATACTGGTGCCTCTGTCTCTGATTCTTGACAGATTGATCTGGCCTAAAACCGGACCCATCGCCAGATAAGTCTGGGGTATTTTTCTTTTTTTCTTTTTTCTTAACATGAACCCGCCGCCGGTCTGTACCTCACTCTCCGGCAGAGCCATGTTGCAAGGAGGCTCACTGGAAGGTTCTAGACTGCCGTTCTGCCCCCCTGGTGTCGGTCCCAGACGCTATCGCAGCAGCAGCAGCAGCAGCAGTCTGGATTACTCACCCGTGGGAACCCAGGAGGGTCTGCCGCCAGTCTGCGACGTGGGAACCCAGGAGGGTCTACCACTGGTCCACGAGGAGGGGGTTCAGACGAGCCCTCTGCCAGGCCGCAACTCTGGGGCTCATCGGGACACTGGGCGTCGTGGCCCCCGTCCAGACGACAAGCGTCGTCGTGGCCCCCGTCCAGACGACAAGCATCGGGTTTCTCGGCGAGAAGACAAGCTCCCAGAGCCCCATGGAGACTTGGAGATCCCTGGGTCTCTTCTAAAGCTCTTGCCCCCGCACCTTCGGCTAGACAGCCATTTTTCCAAGTGGCTGAACAGACTATCTTTGTCGGAGGTGTTGGAGGGGCTCCTGCTGAGGTTCCTGATTTCTAAGAGTCCGTCTGAACCTGAAGAGTCCGTGGGTTGTTTAGTTTGTATTCGGACATTTGTTTTACTCTAGCCCTCCGTCCTGCACCTCCCTCCACCCGCCCGGTCTAGTCTATTTTTGTTTATCATTTGTCTTGTTTAAGGACGTCTGGTATCCGTCCTTAAGGGAGGGGCTCTGTCAGGATTTTGGTTTTGTTTCAGCTGTTTGTTAATTTTGATTTATTAGTTAACTCTCCGGTTTTTAGAATCAGTTTAGGTTTTGGGCTCTTTCTTGTTTGGTTTCTATTATAGCTTGTGTGTGTTGTGTTTAGTCTTAGGTTTAGGTTCTGTATTAGTTTTGGTTTATGGAATAGGTTAGATTTTATTGTAAGTTGATTTTATTTATGTTTCCAGTTCAGTTCTGTCTCTTCCCAGCAATCTGCCAGCTCACTCAATCTGTTTATCTGTCACTCCCCGAACACCAGCCAATCAGATCTGCTCACCTGTCAACCTCTAGTCACTAGCCAATCAGTTCAGTTCAGTTACCACCTTTCCTTTGATTATTTCCACCTGTCACTTGTAATTAGTCTTCACTCCTGTTTACCTGCTCACTCCCCTATATAGTCCTGTCACAAACCTCTGCAATTTGCCAGATCAATTCAAACCACATGGTGAGTCTTATCCAGCGTTTTATTTCTGATAGCCCTGTTGATACCGACCCGATTGCCTTTTTGACTCTGAGCCAGACTGATCCCGAAACCTGATTTTCTTGCCCTGAATGATTGCTTACCTGTTTTTCTGACCTGGACCGGCCTTGGGATATTGTGAGTTTTGCCTTAGCCTTGTCTGTACTTCTGCCTTTTTGGATTGCCATTTTGTGTACTGGATTTTGGACTGCCTTTTTGACCATTGAGCCTTGCCTGTCCCTGATCATTAATAAATCCTGTTCTTTTGCTTAAAAACCTCTCTTGTCTGGCTGAATACTGGGTCCTCTGTCTCTGATTCTTGACACAGGCCAATTAATAACTACAGTTCTTTTGCACATTTAACCCTCAATTTCCCTCATCCAAACTGCAAAGTAATAAAACCTCTTGTGTTTGTTGTTTTGTATCGTCCACCAGGCCCTTACACTCAGTTTTTGGATGAGTTGTCTGATTTCTTATCTGATTTGGTGTTAAATACTGATAAGGTCATTATAGTGAGTGATTTTAACATCCATGTTGACACAGAATGTGATAACCTTAGTGTAGCCTTTAAAACTATCCTAGATTCAATTGGTTTTGCTCAAAATGTGCATAAACCGACGCACTCTTGGCTCCATACTTTAGACCTTGTGCTGACATATGGCATTGATTGTGAAGAATTAACAGTATTTCCTCACATCCCTGTCCTATTTGATCATTTTTTAATAACATTTGAGTTTAATCTAACTGAGTTCTTCACCCCCAAAAGAGGGTTCCATTATAGTAGATCTTTATCGGATAATGTTGTATCAAAACTTAAAGAGTCTGTCCCCTTTTTAATATCCTCCGTATTGCAGAAATGCCCTGTAGATGGCAGCAATGTTGTTTCTTCCAATTCACAAATAGATGTCTTTGTAAACGGTATGACTTCGTCATTGCCTTCTGCATTAGACAATGTAGCTCCCTTGAAAAAGAAGGTGATTATTCACAGGAAGCTGGCTCCTTGGTTTAATTCAGAGCTGCGTTCCTTGAAGCACAATGTTAGGAAATTGGAGAGAAAATGGCGCTCCACACACCAAGAGGAATCCTACTTAATCTGGAGGGACAGTCTATTGTTGTATAACAAGACCCTTCGCAGAGTTAAAGAAGCATATTTTTCATCATTAATTGAGGAGAATAAGAATAATCCTAGATGTCTCTTCAGTACAGTTGCCAAACTTACCCAGAGCCACAGCTCTGTCGATCCATCCATTCCCTTAGCTCTTAGCAGTAATGATTTTATGGGATTCTTCATAAATAAAATCGATTCCATTAAAAATAAAATAATTGGCATCCTCCCAAACATGATTACCTCGTCCTCAGTAAGTGAGGCAGCATTGGAGGAATCTTTAGAACCTGCTCAGTGTCTGAACTGTTTAAAAGCAGTAGAGCTTTCTGAGCTATCTAAAATTTTAGCTTTATCTAAACCTTCTACCTGTATGTTAGACCCAATCCCAACCAAGTTGTTTAAGGACATATTCCCTTTGATCAGTGGTCCTATTTTAGACATAATTAATCTATCCTTAGTAAATGGATATGTACCACAGGTTTTTAAAGTAGCTGTTATTAAACCTTTACTTAAGAAACCATCTCTTGATCAAGATGAGTTAGTAAATTACAGACCTATATCTAATCTTCTTTTCTTATCTAAAATTCTTGAGAAAGTAGTTGCTAATCAACTATGTGAACATTTACAAAGTAATGACCTACTTGAGGAGTTTCAGTCAGGCTTCAGAGCTCATCATAGCACTGAAACAGCTCTGGTGAAGGTCACTAATGACATTCTCATGGCCTCAGATAATGGACTTGTGTCTATACTTGTCCTGTTAGATCTCAGTGCTGCATTTGATATAGTTGATCACAATATTCTCCTACAAAGACTTGAGCATACTGTAGGGATTAAGGGAAAAGCATTAGGCTGGTTTAAATCTTATCTGTCGGACAGATTCCAGTTTGTTCATGTTAATAATAAATCTTCCTCAAACTCTAGGGTCACCTGTGGAGTACCACAGGGTTCAGTCCTTGGACCAATTGTCTTTACTATATATATGCTTCCGATTGGCAAAATTATCAGACAGCATGGGATTAATTTCCACTGTTATGCTGATGACACTCAGCTATATTTATCCATAAATCCTGATGAATCCAATCAATTACTTCGACTGCAGTCATGTCTTGATGACATCAAAAGCTGGATGACTTTAAATTTCCTGCATTTAAATTCTGACAAGACAGAAGTTGTAATCTTTGGGCCACAGTCTTCAAAAAATAAAGTTCTTAATCAATCACTTAATCTGGGTGGCATTAACTTGGCCTCTGGTAATAAAGTTAAAAATCTTGGTGTTGTTTTGGACCAAGACATGTCGTTTAAATCCCATATTAAACAGGTTTCCAGAGTTTCCTTTTTTTCACCTCAGGAATATCGCCAAAATTAGAAACATTCTGTCCAGGAGTGATGCTGAAAACTAGTCCATGCATTTGTTACTTCAAGGCTGGACTATTGTAATTCTTTACTATCAGGAAGTCCACAAAATGCAGTTCAAAGTCTTCAGCTGATCCAAAATGCTGCGGCATTCAAACAGGAAAAAGGCCTAAGAAAAGACACAAATTCAGTTCTCCAGTGATCCTGCAGACTGAAAAGTGTGGAGCCAGGCTGCAGCGAATGCCTAAAGAGTCAGATAAATATCAACCTTATCACAATGCAAAACCAAAAGGTAACATTGGTAAAAGGTGGAGCCATTCCAGAGAAGTGATCACCAAGGAAAACCTTGAAAGTATCTGCAGAGATTTTCTCACAGACTTTGACGTGTTTAACAAAAAACCAAAAGCAACCCCAAACTCATCATGCCCCAGCGTACGATAAGGTTGAAAATAATTTCTAACACGGTTTATCCTGTTTTAACCCTTTCTTATGGTTTTGGGACTTAAGACATGATGAAGGTTATATCGCTCAACTGGAAAAAAGCTGCCCCTCCAACTCAAACGGTGGATGGAAGATGTTATGAACCATCTAAAGCTTGAAACATACTGTCAGTGACTCTGTTCATAGATTTAGAGTAACCTGGCAGCCATTTATTTCATGTTTGGGACTAAAATCTCTTAAGAGTAACATCTTACCCAGCCCCTCCTTTTTCTCTCTTTGTTGAACCTGATAGCTGAATCTCATCTGTCTCATCTGTTGGGATTGTATTATCCTGTTTATTATGTTCTTTATGCTGTTTTTGAATCTGTGAAATTAATACAAATTATAATATTTTTTTTCTCTTCCACCTTTCAGTTTGTGTCCATTGAATGTGAAATAGGCCCAAAAAAAACCCTAATAAAGTTTTTATCACACGTATCACACAGAGCACTATAGTGAAAGCAGTAATGCTCCACTTGTGAAAGTAAACCTGTTGGCCTCTCCTTGACATCAAGACAGCAATTCTTGGTGCTCCACAACCAGACAGGACACGTAAAAAACTGACAGAATCAAGGCTGCCAGACAACCGGCGCCACCGGGTCCTCTGACTACCACCAGCAACCAAAGCAGGTGGAGTGTCTTGCTCAAGGACACAACGACAAAAGGATCGGTGTGGGGCTTCAAACTGCCAACCCACCAGTTCCAGGAAAAACGCCTAGCTCCTCCCCCACTGTCCATCAACCATCTGGGAGATCCAGTTTGTTTTGTGGTTCCTGGTGAAAACATCTGTGGACCAACCTGATCAGAAACTGGGATCTGTTCAGGTTGGGATCTGAAGATTTATTTAGTATTTCCCCCAAAGCGGATGAGTTTTACTTTGCCTCCATATCTGACGGTGAAACTGGGATCCTGGCTGAGTTTGTTCCAGCAGCAAGAGCAGCTTTGTGTTTCCTCACAGACCAGCAGACTCTAGCATGAACACTTGACCTAGAGAGTCAGGAGATCTGAACTGGAGCCTCTAGTCAGAGGTTGAAGAAATAGGATGGGAGCACGTAGAGTCAGACTGAGCTGACATTTAGTCTGATAGGAAGCTGATGAATCCAGAGAGTTTTGGCCTTTAGCTGCAACACAGGACACAGAAACAAAGTAAAGCAATCCTTACTGTTGATAGGAGCAGCAGTTAATGGAAACCTGCTATCAGTCTCCTCCTTCACAAGGAGCTGCTCTCCTTCCTGACGGGCCCCGGGTTCCTCCTGTTCCTCCTTTATGTGGAGGGGCTCTGACTCCTGCTGCTCCCCCTCAGGACTCTGTTCTTCAGGAGCCTCTTCTTTAACATCTGCAGCCAACACTGAAACACATTACATGCTTTATCAACAACTAGATCTTTACAATGTTACAACCATGGGAAAGATTCAGTTTAGAGAAAAAGATTTGATCAGCAGTGTAGAGAAAACTGAACCTCAGGAACTGACAGTTTCACCCTAAAATGATCACCTGTAACTTTAGGGTCATTCTGTTGTGGAAATTTATTGTAATTATTTAATAACAGCTAAATTGGATAGAATATGACAGTTAAACATTGATTTATAAGTATATATTTGTTATATGAATAAATATTTGTAGCTGATTAATTGAACAGTTATGTCTTGTTATTGTTTTGTTGCATTTAATGACACACAGTTTTATATTATTAGCTACTTTTGGCTCAGTATTTAATTAAGTGAGTCATTGATTTATTTCTTTATATATTCTAAATGTTGGCAGGATTGGTCCTCCATAGTGAACAGCCAGGAGAAAACATGCGACCCTCTTTCTAAACAAGATAAGCCAAAAAGCGTTTTTTGGGGGCATTTTTTCAAGCACAAAGAAACGCTTGATACTGAACGTTGCTACATGCTAAGCTAGCATTAGCACCTCCTAAGCAGAGCTGCAGGCTTAGCCAGTTTTCTGGGGGAAAGCCTGCAACGAGTTGTGATGAAGAGGAGGAATCCATCAGCTGCTGAAAACGGCTCCTAAACTTTAGCTCCATCCACACAGTTAGCATGAAGAAGGAAATCTCCAAACCTGATGGGTGCAGCAGAACTCTGGGCTGGAAAACATCCCCCATCATTGGTGTCTCCTCTGCTGCGTCCTGCCGCTCTTTGAGCTCCTGCTTCCCTCCAGTTTCTCCGCTGTGCCTCCAGCTGCTGGACTTCTTTCCAGACTTCATCACCTGCAGCAGCTGCTGCTCTCTTTCAGCCTCACCAACACTCCCGATTCTGGCCTCACAGCAAAACAAGGACAAAGAACCCGGAAGTGATTAACGTGGCTGCGCTGTTGGGTATGGGCCGCATAAACACGGCCGCCATCTTGGTGAGGTCATCCTGCAAACAGCACCAGGATGCCAGAGGCGGATTCTCAGGATTTCTCATCAACTTGTTTGTAAAACAAAAGATAATTATGTCAAGGGTGTCCCTTTGCTTTAATCTAAATGTTGTTCTTGAAAATAAAATAAATAATTTAGCTTGTTTTTGTAGTGTTTTTTAGTCATTCTGTTAGAATGGGTAAAATTGGATACTGATATTTTCACGTTTTGTACCCAAAAGTATTGTTTCTATGTATATCTTATTATATCAGGGATATATTTAACTTTCAGGAAAAAAAATTCTTTCATCTCAGGCATTAGTTTCTTTTTAGTTTTGATCATTATTTCCAGATGTTGTCTCTTTAATTCCTCAATCCTGTTGTGGAAACTTTGAAGGCTCTCTGAAAATTATCATAAAATAAATTGGGATTGAAATCAACATTTTCACATAGATAAAATGTCCCCTATACTAATTCAATCATTTTAAACTGAAAGATGACATAAAATCACACATTTGTGTCCTCTTATTTCCTGAAGTATGACTAATCAGGGAAAGCACTCTTGTCATTTTTAATCAAAAATGTTTTTAAACTAAGAATTGTAATCAAAATAAATTACACATGATAGCTCTTAATATTTTAAATAAAGTCAAAGACATTAAATTAATTTTCAACATTGAAATTTATTTTTTTTAATGAAATTGTAGGTGTGATGGGGTTGACACCAGCATTACAGGGATGAAGATGGTAACGGGGTTAAAGGGACAAATACAATTTTACATATTTACTTCAATGTACAGCACTTTCCGTTGGCATTATACTGTATTTAATGTGGAACCATAGCAAGGACACCAGATATAAATTGCTGTTGAATTGAGCTTTATTACTCTAAAGTAAAAAAAAAAACAGCATATTACCAACAGTAAAACATTAAGTGAAATGATTAAATGCAACATAATGTGAACTGTGTGTGTGTGTAGGTGTAACAAAGTCTCATGGGAGATGTGCTAAAAGTAACCTCCTCCTAATTCCTAACATACAGTTACACTTGTAATTTGATATTTTTATATTAATAACATCTTGATATGGCCAGAAGAACCGCTTTGACCCAATACCATGCATACATTTTTTTTCACTTAATTTTTATTTAAATTTTTGCAACTTACACAGACATATACATACAAGCCCACCTTCAGTCTGCCATTCTTCACTTACAGTATACTTAGAAGAAAAAAATACTTTGAAAATATATGCATCGGGTTAAACTTACAAGTAAAGTAGGTCACATGGTTAAACGTGTGTAACTTACAAACAAATATAGTTATTAAATAAGTAAGCAGCACAAATGGAGATAAAAGAATGGAATAAAAATAAAATAATAAAAGGAGGGGAAAATAAAAAATAATAGATAAGTAAAGATAAATAAGACGCATAATATATCATATTAAATAAATCAAATAAAAATAAACAAGTAAATGTAAATTTACTGCATTTGTATGGTCATGGCAGGTTTCCACCTATTAACAAATATGTCTTTTTGAAGCCTCAGGCAATAAGTTATTTGTTCCATATGATAGATTTCCCAGACTTTTTTAATCCACATTTTGTAGGTTGGCGGGTCGGGTTTGAGCCTTTTAACTGTTCTGCATTTAAGAGCCGCAATCAGTAATATATGTAGAAGGTATTTTTTCCTTTTCCAGTAATGTCAGTTGGTAATAATCCAAGCAGTAGCATCTCAGGATTTTTGTTAAAGGTTTTCTGAAATACTTTTCTAAGTGCCTCGAATATCTCGTCCCACATTTTTCTCAATTTATGGCATGTCCAAAATATATGAGTTAAATTACCAATGTGTGAGCCACAACTTCTCCAGCATTTATCTGAGTGTATGGATCCACTTTTAGATATGACCGCTGGTGTCCTAAAGAATCGTATTATTACCTTCCACCTGAATTCTGGCCGTGTATTAGAGTTAGTGACTTGATGTGCTTCAGTACATATTTCCTCCCATCTGTCTTCCTGTATATCTATATTCATTTCTCTTCCCCAGTTTTCTTTGGTCTTCAGGGTTTTGTTGGGATCCATGTCTATAAATAGTTTGTAAAAATGGCTGATCATTTTCTTATTCCCACTACCTGTTTGTAATTTTATCAAACATTCTTCCATTGGGGTGGGCTCTAGGATTTTAGTCCACTCTCTGTGTTTTATTACAAAGTCCCTTAGTTGTAAATACGTGAAGAAATCTGTATTGGGGAGTGTGAATTCAACTCTTAATTGTTCAAATGATTTAAAGCACCCATCTTTATGAAGTTGGTGTAGATTTGTAAGGCCGCGCTTAGACCAGTTTCTGAATCCTGAGTCCATCTGTGAGGGGACAAAGTCATTTATAGAACCAATGTTGGTTAGTGCTGAAATTGCTTTAGGCAGTCCATGGTTATCTTTATTTTCCTCCAGATCTTCAATGTGGTCCTAGTCAACTCGCTCATCTGAATCTCCCCAAGCGGGACATCCAAAAAAAGCAGAGACTGTAAGGAGCGTTTGCATGTGCATGTGCCTTTCTCAATATTTAGCCATCTTGTGTATACAGAATCCTGCAGCCACGCTATTAGGGGTCTCAGCTGCTCAGCCCAGAAATACAATCTAAAGTCTGGAAGTTTGAGACCCCTGTGTGATTTAGACAGCTGAAGTATTTTTAGTCTGACCCTCGGGCGTTTTGATTGCCATATAAACTTTGTAATCAACTTGTCTAATTTATCAAATATAGATTTAGGAACGTCTACAGGCAGCATCTGGAATGGGTAGAGCAATTTAGCTAATACATTCATTCGTATACGTTCAACGCGGCCTATCAGGGATAAAGGAAGTGTCGACCATCTGTCCAGCTCCTTACTAATGTTTTGAATTAAGGTTCTGTAATTAACATCAAGTAGGTTTTTGTAACTTTGGGGGGATTCTGATACCAGATATTTAATTCCCTCTTTGGGCCATTTGAAACCACTCTGGGTCTTAACTGTGTGGAACATTGTATTACCTATATCCATAGCTGTTGTTTTGTCTATATTAACTTTATATCCTGAGAAATACCCAAATATGGAAATAATGTTCTTATATGTGGGATTGTTACTGTAGGTTCAGCCAGGTAAAGAAGTACATCATCTGCATATAATGATAATTTGTGTTGCTCTCCATTTATTGTCAGTCCTTTGATGTTATTATCGTCCCTAATAATCTGTGCCAGTGGTTCAATACTCAAATCAAACAATAGAGGTGAAAGAGAACAACCTTGCCTACATCCTGGCTCTGATAAAAAGCCGTTCACTTTAACAGCAGCACTTGCAGATAAACTGCTGACGTGTTGAACTCATGCAACTTGCATCCAGAAGCATCAGTTCTCCTGGAGCCAGAGTAATGAGCTGCTGGATTCTCATGGTTCCAGGAACAGCCGCTATCTTTGGCATTTCTCCATTGCTTCTTCAACATCTTTTCACAAAGAAGAGTTTAACTCTTGTGTTTGCTTCAGACAAGGTCCTGAATAACTCTTCTGCATCTGGGATGTCACGGCCTTTTGCCACCATCTTGTCAGCTGCTCTTTTTAAGGCTCCCCCAGCACCATCTGCTCCTTTTCCATGACTAGCCTCAAACTGACTGTTCTAAAAGTACTTGCCAGTTTGCCAAACCTACCGAGCTCATTCTCCAACAGGTTGTTCGGTAGAAACGGTGGAACACGGATGGGCGTGGATGGCACTGACAGCAGGGAGACCTGCAGGAATAAATCCCTGACAACCACCCCGGCCTCCATCAGCTGATGGACAGTAGGCTCATCTTTCAGAAACACCACCACTGCTTTGTTCATTGGTGAAGCATGAGACAGTTTATCATGTCCTACCTGCTCACCAACAGCCACCAACACCTCCTCCACAGTTACAGAGCCATCCGGAGGGACTATCCGCACTCCCTGCCTGATAGACGGAGGAGGAGGACGCCATGCCTCCTGGAAACAACTAACTAACCAATCCACCGTTCACCTGGCTAAACCTCACTGAAAAACAGGAATAAAACTGCCGTCATGGAGCTTTTCCATGACGCCAGAGCCACCAGGAGCATACGGGCGATCACTGAATACAACACGCCCTCCCCCCCGGTGGGTGAAGTTGATGCTGACTTCCTCAATGGACTAAATAACTTCTTTGGAGGTTTGAGGCACTAAACAGACTCCAGCAGTGAAAGCTGTCCCCCATCAGGAAGAGGAGGTCCTCTGCTTTGACACTGCCGACGTGAGGAAGACTCTGAGGAGAGTCAACCCGCAGAAGGCCCCAGGTCCAGACAACATACCTGGGCAGGTGATCAAGGAGTGTGCAGGTCAGCTGGCTGGTGTCCTCACAGACATTTTAACAGCTGCTGGACCAAGCCACAGTGCCAGCATGCTTCAAGTCTGAGCTCAGCTTTGGAGAGCAGCTTAGAGCAGCAAGGCTGAGATGGTTTGGACACGTGTAGAGAAGGGAGAGATTTACTTGGTAAAGATGATTAAGATGGAGCTGCTAGGCAGCTGATGAGGCAAAAGCCCATGGAAAAGATTCCTGCATGTAGTGAAGGAGCAAATGCAGAGGCTTGGTGTGATAGAGGAGAAGCTCAGGGATTGGTTGACATGGAGTCACATGATCTGCTGTGGTGAGCCCTAAAGAGAGCAGGAAAAAGAAGAGGAGCTCCTCATGTGGAAAAGAAGGATTTATTCTGCTGCCTAGTAAAATAAAGTCAAAGTCTGAAAGTCCTTCTAGTTTAAGCAGGAGAGGTAGGATGTTCTCTGGAGGAGGAGGATGAAATGATGGTAGATAAAGAGTTTTCTAATGATCCTAAAAAGAGGAAAGCAAATGAAGAGCGTCAGTCTGCTTGTAAAGTGCAGAAAGTTTCTCCTAATAGTGAATGTCAGCAGTCAGGTGAGAGTGAAGGTGATGAGGAGAGTGATGTGGAGTCTCTGGCCTCCTCACCAGAAGAGAGGCGACTCTTTGGAGTCTCTGCGGAGACGAGATTTTTTCCAGAATTCTGATGCTAAACAAATGGCTGGAAAAAACATGCAAAGAAACAACTGTAACCTTCATAGACAACTTTAACATATTTTGGGAAAGAAGACATCTGTTCAACAGAGATTGTTTCTCTCTAAATAGGTCAGGTGCAAAACGGCTGATTTCAAACATCTTCTATTCTGTGAACCATGCGTCATCAGCTTTGTCCCAAAACAAGGAACATCCAGTGCCAAAACAAATGATAAGCCCAGTGCAGCCCGAACAAGCCAAGATAAAGATGGCCAGAAAGATGACACAGAATGAGGCGTTGTCAGAGCTACAGGACGATTCATCCCAGATCTCAGCAGGACAACGAAAGGACCAAGAACCGCCATCTTCACAAACACCGGTCCAGACTGGACCCGCCTCCCCTTCTTCTCCACAAAGCCCAGAAGTTCCTTTTCTGGAATTTTCTCATAACATGAACAAAGTATTTAAGATTGGCCTACAGAGGACATCCTCTCCACATAGCCATTCTGCTGTGAATAAACCAGGATTCTCCAAAGGCCTCAGAGCCTCAGATCCTCCTCCTCCACGTATCACAGAACACTCTGGTACTGAGGAACTCCAAATTACTTCGCTGTGATACAGATCGGGCCCTGGACACACGTTTATCAGACATGACAGTTCCCAGCATCAGCTTGGGCCTTTCGCCGGAGATTATGGAATATCTGTGATAATACGTGGCAGAAATAAGAAAAACAAAAGGATAAACAGGAACAAATACTTAAAAATCATAAACTGTCAGATGCAACCTGCCACAGAGACATCATCAACCACTAAGTCATATAAACTAAGTTTATTAAATATTAGATCTCTGTCAGGAAAATCCCTTTTAATTAATGACTTCATTATTGACAATAATCTTGATGTAATATTCTTAACAGAAACATGGTTACATGAATCAAACGAAGCAGCTATTCTATTAGAGACGACTCCTCCAAACTACAAAATCTTTGTGAGAGCAGACAGCAAAGGAAAGGTGGAGGAGTAGCAACATTGTTTAATGATTCACTAAAGTGTAAAAAGGTGTTTTTAGGAAAATTTGACTCTTTTGAACATTTGGCTCTCCAGGTAAAGAGCCCGGTACGAACTATGTTTCTGAATGTGTACAGGCCTCCTAAGTCCACATCAAACTTTTTTAATGATTTCAGTGACCTCCTGTCTGTGATATGTGTTGATTATGACTGTTTAATTATTGTGGGAGACTTCAACTTTCACGTTGACAACCCTGAAGACAGAAGTGCAAAAGAACTGTGTGACACACTTAGAAACTTTGGTTTAAGTCAACACGTTAAACAGCCAACACACAAACAGGGACATATTTTAGACTTGATCATCACTAAAGGTCTAAAGATTTCACAGGTCAATGTAACTGATGTTGCCCCATCTGATCACTTTTCTGTTACCTTTGAATGTATCATTTCCAGTGACTCATTTAGCCAAAAGGACATTGTAAGAAAACGCACCTTTAAGGACAATGCCACTGAAACTTTTATTCAAGCTTACTCTGATACTTCAACCTTGGGCTGCAACTCAGTAGATGAGCTAGTAGATAACTTTCATTCTAAAGTCTCAGACATCATTAACTGCATTGCTCCAGTCAAAGTGAAGTTTTTTCCCGGGAAGAAAAAATCTCCTTGGAGAAATGCTCCATCAGTTAGAAGTGAAAAAAGGGAGTGTCGAAAAGCTGAACGCAGGTGGAGAAAAAATAGACTCCTAGTTCACTATGACATCTATAAAGAGAGACTTTACAGATATAACTTACAACTGAAAAATGCAAGAGAATCTTTCTTCTCTGAGATCATTAAGAAAAACATTAATAATGCTCATGTCTTATTTGCCACAGTTGACAGGCTAACAAATCCTCCTGTGTCCGTGGCTTAAGAACTCCACTCCACCAGGGCCTGCAATGAATTTGCTAACTTCTTTACTGAAAAAATCCTAAAAATTAGAGGATCACTTTGTACTACCATATCAACACCAGAACCAATGCTTTATTCAGCTGGAACTATTTCTGACAAAATGTCCCATTTCAGCGAAATAAACCACATAAGCTTAGAGCAGATCATTCAGCAGTTAAGTTCCTCCTCCAGCTGCCTTGATGTTCTCCCCACAGCTTTCTTTAAAAAAGTTTTACCTGGCATAGCGTCTGATTTGACTCAGATAATAAACGCGTCCCTTCTGTCAGGTGTTTTCCCCCAGTCCCTAAAAACAGCAATTATCAAACCACTGCTGAAAAAGAACAATTTAGACAAACTTCTACTCCAGAACTACAGGCCCATCTCAAACCTCCCCTTTATCAGTAAGATCATTGAAAAAGTTGTATTTCAACAATTAAACACCTTCTTAACTACGACCAGCCGATTTGACGTTTTCCAGTCAGGTTTCCTCACCACAGTACAGAGACCGCCCTTATCAAGGTGTTTAATGACATCCATATAAATACAGACTGTGGAAGAACCACCGTGCTGGTACTATTGGACCTCAGTGCAGCATTTGATACTGTCGATCACTCCATTCTGTTAGAGCGCCTGGAGAACTGGGTCGGCCTCTCTGGTACAGCTCTCAACTGGTTTAAATCCTACTTAAAGGACAGGGACTTTTTTGTATCAGTAGGTAACTTTACATCGAAGATTACAAAAATCACATGTGGGGTTCCCCAAGGGTCCATCCTGGGTCCCCTCCTCTTCAATATCTACATGCTCCCTCTAGCCCAGATAATAAAAAATAACAACATCAGCTACCATAACTATGCAGACGACACACAGCTCTACATCACCATGTCACCAGGTGACTATAAACCAGTTCAGGCACTGAGTAAATGCCTAGAAGAAATCAATGCATGGATGTGTCAAAATTTTCTTCAGTTGAACAAAAACAAAACAGAAGTAATAATATTTGGACCAATAGAGGAGAGATCAAAAGTTAGCACACAGCTTCAGTCGCTTCAGCTAAAAACCACTAATCAGGCCCGAAACCTGGGCTTAGTGATGGACTCAGACCTGAACCTTCAAAAGCATCTAAAGAAAGTTACAAGGTCAGCTTTCTACCACCTGAAGAACATTTCTAGGATTAAAGGACTGATGTCTCAGCAGGATCTGGAAAAACTAATCCATGCGTTTATTTTTAGTAGAATTGATTACTGTAATGGTGTTTTTACAGGTCTGCCTAAAAAGTGGATCAGACAGCTGCAGCTGATCCAGAACGCTGCTGCCCGCGTCCTCACTAAGACTAAGAAAGTAGAGCACATCACCCCAGTTCTAAAGTCCTTACACTGGCTCCCTGTATCTCAGAGAATAGACTTTAAAATACTTCTGTTAGTCTATAAATCCCTGAATTAGCACCTAAATCCATCACAGACTTGTTATCAGGGCATCAACCCTCCAGACCACTCAGGTCTTCTGGCTCCAGCCTACTCTGCAGAACCAGAACTAAACAAGGAGAAGCAGCATTTAGTTCCTATGCTCCACTTATCTGGAACAAACTTCCAGAAAACTGTAAAAGTGCAGAAAGCCTGAGTTCCTTTAAATCAAGATTAAAAACACATTTGTTTAGAATTGCCTTTGAATGTTCAAGTTAAAATGTTTTACTGTTTTCAAATGTTCTTTTTTGTTTCTACACTATCCCTACTTGCTTTTATTCTGTTTTATTTTCCAATATTTTAATCATGTAAAGCACTTTGCATTGTCTCTGTACTGAATTGTGCTATATAAATAAATTTGCCTTGCCTTGCCTTGCCTTTAACCAGGATTAAGAGTTTCCTGCAGGACACAAAGGCAGCCAGAAAGCTTAAAGTGGACAAAGTGTTTCCTGACTGCAGCTCTTCCTGGACTCACTGAAGGTTTTTCTGACAAGTCCTGGAGTCCTGGCAGAGAAAGCTTTCACTGAGCAGCAGATCTACCGTATTAAAAAACTAGAGCAGAAGGTCAAGAAGCAGTTAGAAGATGATGAAGAACCTTCAGAATCTTTCTCTTTTCTTTGCTTTGCTCTTTGCTTTCTGTGTCACTACTACTGTTCTCTGCTATGGGAGATATACGGATAGGCAGCTAGAACTTAAATGGAGCAAAGGATGCTGGGAAAAGAGCTTCTCTCTTCAAGCTGTGCTCTCTAAAACAGTTGTATATTATTTTAGTGCTAGAGACTGACAGTAGTGCTGAAAATGAGGCTGACTGGAGGAGAGAATGGACTGGTGAGTCCTTCTGAAGTCATCAGACTAGTAACAGTGGTGGGGTTGGAGTTCTCTTTGCTAAAAACTTTATTCCTCAGTGGCTGGAATCTGAGGAGCTCATTAAAGGCCGTCTGTAGAAAAGAAGAGCAGTGGATGAGAAAGTAAAAATGCTGTTTATTACTATCTATGCTGCTGCTGTGGGAGTGGAGAGGCTGGTGTTTCTAGATGCTTTGAATAAAGTTGTAGAGAAATGTAGCAGTGAGGAATCTTTCTTTCTTGGAGGTGATTTGAAGTGTCCTGAGGACAGCAGCTTAGACAGGAAGCATGCAGAGCCTCATGCCGCCTCTGGCACTCGCCTGATTCAGCTTCTGGAAGCTCAGGAGCTGTGATGTGTGGAGAGCTTTTCATGGTGAGCAGCAACACGTGGACTCATGCTGCACATCATGTATTCTCTATGGCCAGGCTCCATGCTTTTATTGATTAAACATCATTTTAATAGTTTAAAAGTGGTTTAATCAGCCCTGTTGGTTTTTCTGATCACTCACCTGTAACAGTCTCTGTCTTTATAAAGTGAGTAAAAGCCAGTAGAGCTTATTGGCATTTTAACACAGCCTTATTGGAAGAGAGGAATTTTAAAGATACATTTGCCTTTTTTAGGAAAAAACCACCAGAGCACTAAATGTGATTTTATTTCTTTCCAACAATGGTGGATTTTGTCAAAGTGCTGATCAGACAGTTGTGTCAGCAGTCCACTGAGAATGTGACCAAAGCCTTGGTGGTTCAGTCAGGGCTCTGGAGTCTGAGGTGGAGGAGCTCAGAGACTTCTTTGAAGCCACAGCAGACCAACGCCACACTCACATACTTGAAGCTAAGAAGTCTGATTTAGCCAACTTGCTGGCTGTCTCAGCTCAGGGGGTCTCGTTAGGTCCCGTTTCCAGCATGGAGCCCACATGGATGTTCCATCTGACTTTTTCTTTGCTCTACAGCGTAAGAATGGACAGAAAAAGTTCCTTCACAGCTTAAAGGGCGACACTGGGCAGGTGCTGACTGATCATCCAGCAACTGGTAACCATGCTGTGACTTTTTACAGCAAGCTGTTTAAATGTGAGCCCAGAGAGGAGCAGGCAGTGTCCCAGAGCTTCTACACTGGTCTTCCTCAGGTGGAGCAGCAGAGGAACATAGAGCTGGAAACAGCTCTGTCTGCTAATGAACTCTATGCAGCTCTGCAGAGCATGCAGAGTGGCAAAGCTCCTGGAATAGATGCTCTACCTGTGGACTTCTACAAGTCTTTGTGCTCAGTAGTGGGGGAAGATCTGCTGTAGTCAGTACTGAAGGACAGTCTGGCTGGAGGCCGTCTGCCACTGAGCTGCAGAAGGGCGCATTATTTGGTATTATAAAAATAAAAGAAAACAACTGTTTTGTCAACAGAAGTTTAACACAAACTGTTCAACAACATTTCAACAAAGCAGAAGAAAAACTCTTCATTTTATTTGTAATTTTCTGAGTTTAATCAGAAAATATTGCAGCTGCCAAATCCAATGAACAAAGGCAGTGAAAAGGCATTTTTCTCCTTATTCTAGCGGTTGGTGGATCAGTGACGGTCCTCATGTCAGACCAACAGCCTCCGTGGACTAAAGAGCTCCTCTGGTCTCCAAAGTCCAACCAGCGTCTTCATCAGCTCTTCATCCACAAACTGCTGCCTGACAGCCTGGAGCTGAACAAAGATCAGCGCAGCTGCTGCTTTGCCTCAGAAGGAAAGAAGGGAAGATTCTGAGCAGATGTGGACTTGGTAATAGTTCACAGCTTCATAGTCACTTCCCACATCAGTTCATAGGCCACATAGTTGCAGACTTGAAGAAGTGGGACAGAGGCCTTGATGGTAGCAGCATGTTTGTGAGGATGATGAAGATGGAGAAGAAGATCTGCTGTCACATCCTGATGGCTCCAAACCAACTGAAGGGAGAAAATATTGTCATATTTCTGCTGTCATTAGTCCTCATTGCCTCTAAATGATGTTTCTGATAGAGAACAAACTGATTTCTGCATTCAAAGATGTTCAGTGTTGGGATCCTGAGTTTCTTTGACATAATCTGCATTTTGTTCCAGTTCTAATAGCTTGACTGACGACCTCTGTTTTCTCCATTGATCAGGACTGTAGCAACTTCAAAGCTGCAGATTTACTCTGATCCAGAACCAGCAAAGCAAACGTGACGTAACTGGTGGATCTGGAGCTGCTGCTGCCATGAAATACCGTTAATGTTGTTGAACTGGTGGAGAAAGGTGCGTTCATTAATCTGAGCAGAAGTCATTACCTGTGGTTAAAGATGGAAAACCCTCAGATGCTGTCCAGAAATGCTGAATTCTCTGTTATTTTCATATTTTCTCATGTATTTATCAGTTTTTTCTTCTTGAAACAGGCTTGCAGATCCAGAATGTGTCATCAGTGAGCTGCTGAAAAGATGTCAGGACAAAAACATTCATCTGCATTTCATAGACGACGCTGCGTGGGAACTTTTCTCACAGATGCATGTGAGCATCTTCCTGAATGTTTGACTCAATATTTCTGTTCATATTAATAACTCACTGTATTGTGTTGATTAGAAAACCAGAGAAGCTCTTCCTAAAGGTTTCTCCATGGCTGTAGCAGCATTTCATGTTTACGGACATAAACTGCTGGCTCAGCTTATTTTTATTTGCTGGGACTAAAACTATTTAGCCAAATTGTAGCAGATGTTTCATCCTAGGTACATAGCTGCACATGAAGAAATGATTCACTCCATTCTTTGTGCCACAGTTTCCAACAATGTGCTCCGAGCTTTTCTCTTCATCCCAGATCATGTGGAGAACACGAAGGCTGCCTGGATCTGGCCTAACAGTTTGGATCCATTTAAGGTTCTGCTAATGTGGCTCCATAGAAAGCTGAAGCTGCTCAGCAGCGCCACCTGCTGGTCTCCTATCCTGATGGAGACAGAATGAAGGCTGGAAACCAGAGGAAACATCCAGAGAACAAATGTTTCAGAACAAATGAACAGAGAAATGTTCCTCTAAGGTTCCCACGCTTCCATCAGAGGAATGGTCTCTAAAGCTGCTCTGACTGAACCACACTGACAGTCCAGCTTTTCATTTCCACTCAGGGATTTTTAGTGGGAATCAAGTGAGACACCACCTGCTGATCTTTGGTTCTAATGGATGTTTTAAAGCTAGAAACTGAACCAAAGGATCCAGATAACTTGTTAAACTTCTGATTTTAAACTCAGTTCTGACTAAATCTAGTAATCCCTGTTTGATGCATGAATCATTTTAATAATTCATCATTTTAACCCAACTTTAACTTTAAAATTCAACACATCTAAAATGATTTTCTATCTTTCTGCATGTCTGCTTGGATGCCAGATGTCGTCTTTCTCAGGTTCTAAAGTTATTTATGTAACAGGGAGACGATCTGAGGATCCAGGTTCTGTAGATTCTGGTTCTGGTTTTGGTCCGTCTGAAATGTCCAGGAAACGAGAAAAAAGGAAATGATTCATGTTTGAATTTCTGATGAAAAGAGAAAACCTCTTTTCCTTCTCCAACGTCCACAGTGGACTTGATGAGGAGCTGCAGGTGAAGGTTTTACCCCCACAGTCCCTAAAAAGGATTAAAATCTATGTTCTGACCTCAGCAGAGCAGAGCTGCATGATGAGCCTCAGATCCAACAGAACCAGAACCGTTCTGCAGGAAGAACAGAGAAAATCCTCCAGAGAAGATCTGAAAGTCTCTGAGCTGCTGCAGAAAGTGTTTCCATGCTCACCAAAGGAGAAGCTGGAGCAGATCAAACTTTATCTTTACTCACTCTTAGATTTTACCTTCAGAAAGAAGGAAATAAACAGATTTGATGTAAAATCCTGAAGAAAAGCTTCATCCTCTGATTGAAGAAACCATCATTTACTCACTGAGCTGTTTGCAGCAACAGATAAAAGGAGCAGAGCTGCCCAAACATTTGCAGAAAACATCTAAAATATGCTGAAAAACCTGCAGAAACTGCATCACAATGAAGCAAACATGCAGCCTGAAAACTTTAGAGTTGAGCTTTATTTCAGATTTCTGGCTTACAGGCTGAAAATGAAGCAGAGAGAAAAAAGATCAACTTTGCAGTTTCATCAGATTCAGATCAAAATTACATGGAGCCACTAAATGCAGCTTAGTTTTCATTTCATCCTCATTGGTCCACAGAGACAAACAATATCAGACACTAAATGACAGACATGATCAGATAAACAGGATCAACATCTCTATGGTCAGAGTTCATCATCAGGATCCAGTCAGAGTCTCTTTAAAGTCAAACTGCTGCAGCTTCAACCTCTGGATCATCAGGACAGCTCAGCTTCTCTCCTCCACTAAGATCATCAGAACCTCCTCCACTCCCTGCAGAGAGAAGAAGGAGCAACAGAGGAGATCAGTGAGTGTTTCAGCCTCTGGAAGCTGAACATGAACATCTGTTCCTGAAACATCAGCTGACTAAGAAACATGGAGGCTGTCCCTGAACACATCTGGATGAAACTAGTGAGAGAAGGACACATGTCCAGATGTGCTGAGTGGACTTCAGCAGAGCTTGTGCTCTGTAGAAAGACCACATGGTGACTAAATGTAATGATGGGCTGTGAAATCAGTGATTTGCAGGCTGCAGTCAGACTGATCTCAGAGCTGTGACTAAGATGAAACTGATCAGCTGTTTGCTGTTGAAATGAGAGAACAAAGAGTGTGAGATCAGATCTGATGCTCCACAGCTTGATGAATGAGGACCACTGTCTCTAGACATGGTGGAAGGCTGTCAGCTGGAAGACATGAACACAACAACAACAGTCATCTTCACATGGACACAAAGACAGGAAGACAACAAGCTGCTGGCTCCTCTGATTGGCTCATTGTTGTCTTTGTGTCCAATCAGGAAGCCTGTCACCATTCTCCTCCCACTGAGAAGCTGCAGCTTTACTGGAAACACTGGATCTTTGCTTTGGTACCAACTGGGTTCAGAACAGTTCTGCTGACAGCAGCTGGACTCACTCCAACCATCTACTTACAGAGTTTCTAGTTTGTAGTCTGGACTCTTTACAAGATCCTGCAGCTGCTGAACATCTGACTTCTTCAGGTTGTTGTTGAACAGGTCCAGTTCTGTCAGATGGGACGGGTTGGACTTCAGCGCCGTTACCAGATGATCACAGCTGATCTTTGACAAACTGCACTTCCTCAATCTGGATAAAGAATGAAAGATGTGAGCTGAAGCCACCAGGATGCAGGTTCTAACAGTCCAACAGAACCAGTTAAAGAACTCTCATTAATATTAATGACAACAAGCTGCTGCTTCAATAAAGACCTGCTGACTTCAGCTCTTCAACAATCAACAATATCAGAACTTTCAACAGTTAAAACTTGTTTAGCAGTTTTTACAGTCCTGGCTCTTATTTAGAAACTTTGTGTGGAATCCGTACTAAAAGTCAACGCCAAGAAAAAGAAAATGGAGTATGGTAAAAATATTCAGATGAATCAAACCATGCTCAGGCACAGCAGCAGCCATTTTCCTTTCTAGATCCCAGGTGTAGCGATACATTTGGTACCAGGTTCTGGCTCAGGTTCTGCCCTCTACACGCCCAGATTCAAGCAGAAACGCTCGATGCAAAGCACCTCATGAATGTTAATGTGTAGAAAATGTGTCAGCGGATAATTTTTTCATCATGGTGAGGTGGCAGCCACGGAGAAAAAGCAAAGAAACGTTGGGAAAATTTCCCAGAGAGGCGTTTATTAAATGTGGAAATCAGAGGTAGAAGCTCAGATGTTGTCCACATTAAAACAAGTTGTTAATAAGCTGTTAAAATAAGTTGTTAAAAAGTAAACCACGCTGTGCTCTGTGGTGAAATTCCCCTGTGGCTGTGGGTTCAGATCCACATTCAGAGGAGAGAGGTCCCCCCCTAAAAAGGTGAGCACTGCCTGGGTGTGAGCAGAAAGCCTCCTTCTCTGCTCTCTGGGGGGTGGAGAGCTGCCTTTCACCTCCTCACAGGGAGGTGGAGCCACTTTCCCCTGTGGGGAACAGCACAATGCATGCTGGGAGTCAGAAGCAGGATATTGGCCAGTCCTCATTATTGGCCAGGAAATCTTTGATCCCTGAAAGCGTTTCCTCAATTCTCCATCTGCACGGTCTTCCAGCAGTGCCAATGCATCCAGCCAGCAGCATTACGCACGAGTGTGTTTGACTGATTGCAGCAATTAAAGTGATTGCTGCTCACCTGGTCACAATAATCTGTGGAACACGTCACCCTGGTGATGATTGGAGAGAGGAATGTGAAGGTAGGAAACCCAGAGAAGATGTTAGCAGACTTTGATTTAAGATTTAAGATGGCTTATGGGCATTTATTGGTGGAACAGGCACTTTTTTAGCTGCTTCTGCATCAGTGATCCCAGCAGTGATTTTAACTTTCTGTACTTCCACAGCTCTTTTACTAGCTACACATCCCCTGAAACCTGAACTATGTCCACCTCCACCATTACAACATCTCAAAGGAGCCCCTTCCTCACATTTCCATAGTCATCATCCCCAGCACATCTCCCACACTTCTGTTTCACTCCTTTCTCCATTTTTGTTTCTTTTCAGCCGTTTGACTTCAACTACTTTCCCTCCTGATAAATTAGATTTAATGTCATCAACATCAGGAGAAATAACCTGAAATAAAACCGCACACATATTTCCTGTTATCTAACATTCTCCCCTCACATTCTCACCTAGGACTTTTTATATCCAGAGCCCTTTCTTTTTGTTTAACATCATTACAAATGATCAGCAAAGATCCATCCCTCAACACTTTAACATTTCTCACTTTTCCAACCAGTGAGTTGATTTCTTTAGTAAGTTTGATCAGATTCCACTTACCAAAGGACACACCCTCTTTGACCGTTTAAGACTATTTTAAACTCTGTCATCACAACTGTTTCTCCTTCAGCCTCAGAAACAGACCATTCTGTTTGTTGTCTTGATTTTCTGCCTTTGTGTTTAGCTTATTGAGTTTACCATACTCCTTCATTTGATCCCCGGTAAGATGGCGATGTGGGCACACGTATTATTCTGAGCTCCATCTACGCAGCCCTCAAGCTGCTACTTAAACTGGCCTTTACACATAATTTCATCCACAAGGTGAAGCCCAACATCCACACTCTACAGTAAGAGGAAAAATAAGAGTTTATACAAGATGTCGGCTGTTGATAAGAAAGATTTTAGTGGAGCAACTATGAACAAATGGAGATTAATGCAGATAAATGAACTATTTTACTGATTCCACAGCCATAAAAACATGATGTGATGGAGAATATTTCATGTAAACTGACTTTAGGAGCTGAAGCTCCCAGAAGCAGAACCTGCTACTGTGACATGTTGTGTCTGAGTGTTTTAGTCAGTAAAATCCTTGCAGAGCTTCTAAAAGTGCTGAAGCATCAATCAGGGATTATAGATTTGTTCCTGTCACACAGATTCCAGGAGCTGAAATTGACTTTTCTAAACTGGCTTGAATCCCCTCTGAGCCGCTTCACATGAGGGGCATTTCTACACACTGGGGGTCCCAATGCTGTCCGTTTCTGACCTGAGATCAGGGCTCAGACTCAGTTACACAGAGAGACAACATTAAAAACTGGCTCCAAGTCCAGGAACAAACTCAGCAAAGAGTTATTACAATACAAGATCTGAACTTTGCTTTTCAGCTCAATTACATCCACTTATTCAATTATTTTAACATCATCCTGTAGAAAATGGAGAAAAAACTGACCTGATGAAGGTTTAAAGAGATTAAAAACCTTCAAATAAATGAAACATCAGCATTTTATTTCTTCTCTCTTCCTCTTCCTCAGTTCTGGATAAAAGCTGCAACTCTAAACTGAAATTCAGCTCATTGTTTCATGTTTTCTGCTGATTATTGAATAAATGCTGACAGGAAGTTAGAAAAAGAAAGAAACTTTAAGTGGAGCAAAGCAGAGAAGAAGAAAGCAGACTTTACCATGAAGATCCTCAGTGTGGATCAGTAGAACATCAGCCAGATGTCTGCAGTTTAGTGTCAACACAACTTTCACATCACAGATATCAGAACTAAAACATGAAGTCTGACCTCAGTGTCTGTAGTTTGCAGAGGGGAGTCTGGAGGAAACCACAGAGCTCCTTCACTCCACAATCTTTCAGGTCTTTGACGCTCAGGTCCAGTTCTGTCAGATGGGACGGGTTGGACTTCAGGGCAGAGACCAGATGTTTACAGCTGATCTCTGACAAACTGCAGTACCCCAATCTGAATAAAGAATGAAAGATGTGAGCTGAAGCCACCAGGATGCAGGTTAAAACTGAAACATGAACAAATAAATGATCAAATGTAGAAAATGAATGTCCCTGAATGTAAAAGTGCCAGAAACATGATGAACTGATGTCTGATATGTGATCCAGTAGAACTGATTTAAAGAGTTAAAGCCAGCAGAACCAGAACATGTTATCATGACGTGTGAAGGTCCAGATCAAGGTGTGGTTCTCAGCAGTGGCGGCTGCTGATGAAGATGTTCTGGCCTTAGGGTTGGGGGGGGGGGGGGGGGCACTAGAGCTTGGAGATTAGCAGCCAACAATAAACTCTCCTTGAACATAAATCCATCCATGATCACTTGCTGCTGCTGGATATTTAAGTCTGATGGCTCTGGCGTCTGTTTAAAATGCTGCTGTCTTCTAGTCTGGCTCAGGGTTCTGCTAGAACAGTGGTTCTCAGAGCCACAATGTTCTAAACATGGATCATTTAACAGAGTTTCAGCTCACATTGTTCTGGATTCATCTTCAAGCTAAAGCAGCAGCCTTGGCGCTTTATGCCGCTGCTGTGAGCCTGTTGTGGCTGTGGATCAGAAGCTGCTGGTCCCGCAGCAGAGGAGCAAAATGCTGAGTCAGCTTCAGCACCTTTATGTGGAGAGACATGTGGTGTGGCCACTTCTCTGCCACTACCTGGGACAGACACCTTCCTCCCAGCCTGACAGCGTCTGTGAACACCGGGACGTGTGACTCTGGTCTGCTGAGGGCAACTCCCTCTGACACAGTGGGGGGGTTTCCCCAGTGGGCCAGGTGGGCTCCCACTGACGGAGGGACTGCAGTCATCCTCTGCCTCTTCTGGCCACAGGGTCTCTGCGCAGGCGGGTGAAGCATCTCTGCAGGCAGGCGCCTCCTATGAAGCAGAGCCAGCGGAAGCAGCAGGTGGGCCGCTGACGTCATCCCCAGCAGCCGCATGACGGACAGAGCTGTCACTGTGTGGAGGTGTGACCCGGCGGAGCAGCGCTGACAGCGTCTGCTCTGGGCTCTCATGGTGGCCCAGTTTAGCTCCTAGCAGCTGGGACGCAGAACACAACCTTTTAGCACTTTATGGAGAACCCAGTTCTGTCAGCTGTGGAGCCAGAGCTCTGGTCTGCACCGCCGCTTCCTCTCTGGACCGAGCCAGCAAGAGCAGGTGGTCCACATAAAAGAGGATTCTCATCCCTGCAGAGCGCAGCGGCATCTGGAGAACGTGCGTGGAACCAGAGAGGAACCCAACGGCAGGTTGTAGTGACAGGGAATCCCCTGGAAGGAGAAGCGCAGATACTTCCTGTGTTTGGGGATGATGGAACATGGAAGTAGTCCTTCAGATCTATGGAGGAGAACCAGTGGTTCTGGAGAACGTTCTCCAGCAGCTGTCTGACTGTCAGCATGTGGAACCGTCTCTCTGTGATCAGAACCAGTAAATAAAGGCAATAGAACCCCGTGGAGAACCCTGGAAATGACGTCTTTATCCAGAAGTTCCTGCAGTTCTGACAGGAGAGCAGCGCTCTGCTCTGGAGAAGCTAGAACCGTCTCCATGACTCCTCTGAACCATGGAGGAGGAGAGAGGAGGTGCAGCGCTCTGCTCTGGAGATGCTAGAACCGTCTCCATGACTCCTCTGAACCATGGAGGAGGAGAGAGGAGGTGCAGCGCTCTGCTCTGGAGATGCTAGAACCGTCTCCATGACTCCTCTGAACCGTGGAGGAGGAGAGAGGAGGTGCAGCGCTCTGCTCTGGAGACGCTAGAACCGTCTCCATGACTCCTCTGAACGTGGAGGAGGAGAGGAGGTGCAGCGCTCTGCTCTGGAGAGGCTAGAACCGTCTCCATGACTCCTCTGAACCGTGGAGGAGGAGAGAGAAGGTGCAGCGCTATGCTCTGGAGACGCTAGAACCGCCTCCATGACTCCTCTGAACCGTGGAGGAGGAGAGAGGAGGTGCAGCGCTCTGCTCTGGAGACGCTAGAACCGTCTCCATGACTCCTCTGAACCGTAGAGGAGGAGAGAGGAGGTGCAGCGCTCTGCTCTGGAGAGGCTAGAACCGTCTCCATGACTCCTCTGAACCGTGGAGGAGGAGAGAGAAGGTGCAGCGCTATGCTCTGGAGACGCTAGAACCGTCTCCATGACTCCTCTGAACCGTAGAGGAGGAGAGAGGAGGTGCAGCGCTCTGCTCTGGAGAGGCTAGAACCGTCTCCATGACTCCTCTGAACCGTGGAGGAGGAGAGAGAAGTTGCAGTGCTCTACTCTGGAGACGCTAGAACCCTCTCCATGACTCCTCTAAACCGTGGAGGAGAGAGGAGGTGCAGCGTTCTGCTCTGGAGACGCTAGAACCGTCTCCATGACTCCTCCGAACCGTGGAGGAGAGAGGAGGTGCAGCGCTCTGCTCTGGAGACGCTAGAACCGTCTCCATGACTCCTCTGAACCGTGGAGGAGGAGAGAGGAGGTGCAGCGCTCCGCTCTGGAGACGCTAGAACCGTCTCCATGACTCCTCTGAACCGTGGAGGAGAGAGGAGGTGCAGCGCTCTGCTCTGGAGACGCTAGAACCGTCTCCATGACTCCTCTGAACCGTGGAGGAGAGAGGAGGTGCAGGGCTCTGCTCTGGAGATGCTAGAACCGTCTCCATGACTCCTCTGAACCGTGGAGGAGAGAGGAGGTGCAGCGCTCTGCTCTGGAGACGCTAGAACCATCTCCATGACTCCTCTGAACCGTGGAGGAGAGAGGAGGTGCAGCGCTCTGCTCTGGAGACGCTAGAACCGTCTCCATGACTCCTCTGAACCGTGGAGGAGAGAGGAGGTGCAGCGCTCTGCTCTGGAGAAGCTAGAACTGTCTCCATGACTCCTCTGAACCGTGGAGGAGGGAGGAGGTGCAGCGCTCTGCTCTGGAGACGCTAGAACCGCCTCCATGACTCCTCTGAACCGTGGAGGAGGAGAGAGGAGGTGCAGCGTTCTGCTCTGGAGACGCTAGAACCGTCTCCATGACTCCTCTGAACCGTGGAGGAGAGAGGAGGTGCAGCGCTCTACTCTGGAGACGCTAGAACCCTCTCCATGACTCCTCTAAACCGTGGAGGAGAGAGGAGGTGCAGCGTTCTGCTCTGGAGACGCTAGAACCGTCTCCATGACTCCTCCGAACCGTGGAGGAGAGAGGAGGTGCAGCGCTCTGCTCTGGAGACGCTAGAACCGTCTCCATGACTCCTCTGAACCGTGGAGGAGGAGAGAGGAGGTGCAGCGCTCTGCTCTGGAGACGCTAGAACCGTCTCCATGACTCCTCTGAACCGTGGAGGAGGAGAGAGGAGGTGCAGCGCTCCGCTCTGGAGACGCTAGAACCGCCTCCATGACTCCTCTGAACCGTGGAGGAGAGAGGAGGTGCAGCGCTCTGCTCTGGAGAAGCTAGAACCGTCTCCATGACTCCTCTGAACCGTGGAGGAGAGAGGAGGTGCAGCGCTCTGCTCTGGAGATGCCAGAACCGTCTCCATGACTCCTCTGAACCGTGGAGGAGAGAGGAGGTGCAGCGCTCTGCTCTGGAGACTCTAGAACCGTCTCCATGACTCCTCTGAACTGTGGAGGAGGAGAGAGGAGGTGCAGCGCTCTGCTCTGGAGACGCTAGAACCGTCTCCATGACTCCTCTGAACCATGGAGGAGGAGAGAGGAGGTGCAGCGCTCTGCTCTGGAGACGCTAGAACAGTCTCCATGACTCCTCAGAACCGTGGAGGAGGAGAGAGAAGTTGCAGTGCTCTGCTCTGGAGACGCTAGAACCGTCTCCATGACTCCTCTGAACCATGGAGGAGGGGAGAGGAGGTGCAGCGCTCTGCTCTGGAGACGCTAGAACCGTCTCCATGACTCCTCTGAACCGTGGAGGAGGAGAGAGGAGGTGTAGCGCTCTGCTCTGGAGACGCTAGAACCGTCTCCATGACTCCTTTGAACCGTGGAGGAGAGAGGAGGTGCAGCGCTCTGCTCTGGAGACGCTAGAACCATCTCTATGACTCCTCTGAACCGTGGAGGAGAGAGGAGGTGCAGCGCTCTGCTCTGGAGACGCTAGAACCATCTCCATGACTCCTCTGAACCGTGGAGGAGAGAGGAGGTGCAGCGCTCTGCTCTGGAGATTCTAGAACCGTCTCCATGACTCCTCTGAACCGTGGAGGAGAGGGGAGGTGCAGCACTCTGCTCTGGAGAAGCTAGAACCGTCTCCATGACTCCTCTGAACCGTGGAGGAGAGAGGAGGTGCAGCGCTCTGCTCTGGAGACGCTAGAACCGTCTCCATGACTCCTCTGAACCGTGGAGGAGGAGAGAGGAGGTGCAGCGTGGAGCCTCTGCTGATCAGTCTGTGAGGAGGAGAGGAGGAGGAGGAGGCTGATGCAGGAGGAGGAGGCTGATGGAGGAGCAGAGGGAGGAGGAGGCTGATGGAGGAGGAGGCTGATGGAGGAGCAGAGGGAGGAGAGGAGGAGGAGGAGGCTGATGGAGGAGCAGAGGGAGGAGGCTGATGGAGAAGGCTGATGGAGAAGGCTGGTGGAGGAGGAGGCTGGTGGAGGAGGCTGATGGAGGAGGAAGCTGATGGAGGAGCAGAGGGAGGAGAGGAGGAGGAGGAGGCTGATGGAGGAGCAGAGGGAGGAGGCTGATGGAGAAGGCTGATGGAGAAGGCTGGTGGAGGAGGAGGCTGGTGGAGGAGGCTGATGGAGGAGCCGAGGGAGGAGCAGAGGGAGGAGCAGAGGGAGGAGGAGGCTGATGGAGGGTCCTGATGGAGGAGGAGGCTGATGAAGGAGCAGAGGGAGGAGCAGAGGGAGGAGGAGGCTGATGGAGGAGGAGGCTGAAGGAGGAGGAGGCTGAGGGAGGAGGGTGATGGAGGAGGCTGATGGAGGAGGCTGATGGAGGAGCAGAGGGAGGAGGAGGCTTATGGAGGAGCAGAGGGAGGAGCAGAGGGAGGCGGAGGCTGATGGAGGCGGAGGCTGATGGAGGAGGCTGATGGAGGAGCAGAGGAAGGCTGATGGAGCAGCAGAGGGAGGAGAAGGCTGATGGAGGGTCCTGATGGAGGAGGAGGCTGAAGGAGGAGGCTGATGGAGGAGGCTGATGGAGGAGGCGGCTGATGTTAGGAGGAGGCTGATGGAGGAGGAGGCTGGTGGAGGAGGCTAATGGAGGAGCAGAGGGAGGAGAGAAGGAGGCTGATGGAGGAGGAGGCTGAGGGAGGAGGGTGATGGAGGAGGCTGATGGAAGAGCAGAGGGAGGAGCAGAGGGAGGAGGAGGAGGAGGAGGATGATGGAGGCGGAGGCTGATGGAGGAGGAGGCTGATGGAGGAGCAGAGGGAGGGTGATGGAGGAGGTTGATGGAGGAGAGAAGGAGTCTGATGGAGGAGGAGGCTGATGGAGGAGGAGGCTGATGGAGGAGGCTGATGGAGGAGGAGGCTGATGGAGGAGGATGCTGATGGAGGAGGCTGATGGAGGAGGATGCTGATGGAGGAGGCTGATGGAGGAGGATGCTGATGGAGGAGGAGGCTGAGGGAGGAGGAGGGTGATGGAGGAGCAGAGGGAGGCTGATGGAGGAGCAGAAGTAGGAGGAGGCTGATGGAGGGTCCTGATGGAGGAGGAGGCTGATGGAGGAGCAGAGGAAGGCTGATGGAGCAGCAGAGGGAGGAGGAGGCTGATGGAGGGTCCTGATGGAGGAGGAGGCTGAAGGAGGAGGCTGATGGAGGAGGCTGATGGAGGAGGCGGCTGATGGAGGAGGCGGCTGATGTTAGGAGGAGGCTGATGGAGGAGGAGGCTGATGGAGGAGGCTGATGGAGGAGCAGAGGGAGGAGAAAAGGAGGCTGATGGAGGAGGAGGCTGAGGGAGGAGGGTGATGGAGGAGGCAGAGGGAGGAGCAGAGGGAGGAGGAGGAGGAGGAGGCTGATGGAGGCGGAGGCTGATGGAGGAGGAGGCTGATGGAGGAGCAGAGGGAGGGTGATGGAGGAGGTTGATGGAGGAGAGAAAGAGGCTGATGGAGGAGGAGGCTGATGGAGGAGGAGGCTGATGGAGGAGGCTGATGGAGGAGGAGGCTGATGGAGGAAGAGGCTGATGGAGGAGGATGCTGATGGAGGAGGCTGATGGAGGAGGATGCTGATGGAGGAGGAGGCTGAGGGAGGAGGAGGGTGATGGAGGAGCAGAGGGAGGCTGATGGAGGAGCAGAAGTAGGAGGAGGCTGATGGAGGGTCCTGATGGAGGAGGAGGCTGATGGAGGAGCAGAGGAAGGCTGATGGAGCAGCAGAGGGAGGAGGAGGCTGATGGAGGGTCCTGATGGAGGAGGAGGCTGATGTTAGGAGGAGGCTGATGGAGGAGGAGGCTGATGGAGGAGGAGGCTGATGGAGGAGCAGAGGGAGGAGAGGAGGAGTCTGATGGAGGAGGAGGCTGATGGAGGAGTCTGATGGAGGAGCAGAGGGAGGGTGATGGAGGAGGTTGATGGAGGAGCAGAGGGAGGAGAGGAGGAGGCTGATGGAGGAGGAGGCTGATGGAGGAGGAGGCTGATGGAGGAGGAGGTTGATGGAGGAGGCTGATGGAGGAGGCTGATGGAGGAGGATGCTGATGGAGGAGGAGGCTGAGGGAGGAGGAGGGTGATGGAGGAGCAGAGGGAGGAGGAGGCTGAAGGAGTAGGAGGCTGATGGAGGAGCAGAGGGAGGAGGAGGCTGATGGAGGAGGAGGTTGATGGAGGAAGAGAGGGAGGAGGCTGATGGAGGAGCAGAGGGAGGAGGAGGCTGATGGAGGAGGCTGATGGAGGAGCAGAGGGAGGAGGAGGCTGATGGAGGAGGCTGATGGAGGAGGCTGATGGAGGAGGAGGCTGATGGAGGAGCAGAGGAAGAAGAGGAGGAGGAGGCGGATGGAGGAGGCGGATGGAGGAGGAGGAGGCTGATGGAGGAGCAGAGGGAGGAGGAGGCTGATGGAGGAGGCTGATGGAGGAGGCTGATGGAGGAGGAGGCTGATGGAGGAGCAGAGGGGAGAGCAGAGGGAGGAGGAGGAGGCGGATGGAGGAGGCGGATGGAGGAGGAGGAGGCTGATGGAGGAGGCTGATGGAGGAGCAGGCTGATGGAGGAGGAGGCTGATGGAGGAGCAGGCTAATGGAGGAGCAGAGGGAGCCTCCAGGAGGCGTGGAGCTCCTGAACTCCTGACCTCCTGGCCACGGTGCTCCAAGCAGCCGGCAGACCAGCGAGGGACGTCGGCCCGGAGCGAGGCCTCACCAGGTCCTGAAGCGTCTCTGACTCCTCGGCGTTCTTCTGGATCTTCTCCAGCGCCGATTTAAAGTGAGGAGCCAACAGAGCATCCGGGCTGATGGGGCTCCCAGCACCTCCTTTTTCACATCCTGGGAGGAGGAGGATGGAGGAGAACAGCTGGAGCCAGATGTTCCTCTGGATCATGGTCTGCCAGGCAGAAATGGTCTGCAGACTAATAGAAATGATGATTCTTCAGTTTTTCTTTGCTTTCCTTCTTGGTGCTCAAACTTGTTGGCTTGTTGCTGAACGGTAGCGCTGAGTCCAGAGAGCGTCTGCTGCAGTAGAGCTTTTTACTTTTCAATATTGTGCTGTAGTTTTAATAGCCACACTGCTGGCTCCTGGTTCTGGTTCTGTCTGATTGAGCTGTCAGACTGAAGAGGACGGTTCCTCTCTGAGCCGCACCAACAGAACAGCAGCTTCAGGACAAAGCTGAGCTGCTGGAACCTGCTGGTGCCGTCCATCCAACCATTTTCCACCAGGCTGATCCCTGCTGGGGTCCTGAGGGCTGCTGGTGTCTATCTGCAGCTGTCAGTGGCTGAGAGGCGGGCTTCACCTGGACAGGTAAGCAGCCTATCACAGGACAACACAGAGACAGACAGGACAACCAACCATTCACACACACTCACACCTAAGGAGGATTTAGAGAGGCCAGTTAAGCTAACAGTCATGTTTTAGGACTGTGGGAGGAAGCCGGAGTACCCAGAGAGAACCCACGCATGCACAGGGAGAACATGCAACCTGCTGGTGCCGTCGCTTTGATTTAGTTTACATTTTCTCTCTTTGTTCTTCTCAGACATTCATTTTTTAGATAATGCTGTTTTATTATTGTTATTTTACTGTTTATGTGTATGAATGTGATCCTGGCACTACTCTGGAGGAACAAAGATTAATGTTTCATGTAAAGATGTGACAAAGAAATGAAAAATAAAGCTAAATGATCTGATCGTGTTATCTAAATCTTTCCCAAATCAAATTAAAACATCTGCATCAATAATTCACATCATTTGACTTATTCTCCTAATTTTGGTCTTCAGTCCAAAGCATTTAAAGTGTTAAATGTTCAATACTGAAAATATCAAAGAAGAAAATAAATAATTGACAAGTCAAAACATTTGGACAGCAGGTTGTCTGTAAAGAAAAAATGTCAGAACAAAATTATTAATTAAAATAAGTTTTAAAGTAGCAGTGAAGATAAAACCTACCTCAGCTTCTTTACTTTACAGAATGGAGTCTCCAGGATCTCACAGAGACGCTTCATCTCAGAGTCTCCAAAGGTTCTCATATATTCATGGATCTCATCTATTTCCAGGTCAGTCAGGGAGGGGTTGGACTTCACTGCTGAGGCCACAACTTCACAGTCAGTCGGTGAGAGACTACAGCCCACTAGTCTGTGATGAGAGAAAGAATCAGATCAGTTGTAGTTAAATCAGACTAATACAGACTGATAAACTAGGGTGACCAAACGTCCGTATTTCACGTCCTGTCCCGGGCGTCCCAGGTTTTTTTTAGAAAGTGAGGAAATGTCCTGTTTTTTAAATTACCTTCATTGGACCATTAAATTGACAGGCACTAGGGCACGGCGCTGCGTGTGACGTAATCCCTGAGCCGCGTCAGTGCGGGCATAGACATAAGAGTAGACGCGTCATTGGGCGGGTTCTGCCTATGCTGCGATGCGTCAGGGCATCCGCCATCTTAAATGTGGCAAATCTGCAGTTACTCAGTCACTTAAACAGTATCAGAGGGACTTTAATCTCTGAATATACTTTGTATTCGTAGTATTTTTATTTGTAATATTACAAGTTTATTTTCATATCCCTTTAGCTTCATTCTCCTGACTTTATTCTCCTAAAGAATAAAAATATTTAAAATAATCTAACCTGGCCCTATTACTGCAGGAGTGAAATAATTCTGCAAACTGTGATTATTCTGGAAATGTTCCCCCTTAATTCTCATAATATGACGTTTTTCTCATAATATTATCACTTTTGTGTTTGTTTGTTTGTTTGTTTTTACTTTATTGACCTAGGACCTTTTTTTTTTTCATATTATTAATTTTACCTCTTTAATACTCACCCAAAAAGTCTGTTCCTAAAGGTTCACATGTGACACGGTTTTATGAAATAATGAAGACAACAATGTTTAGATTTAACAAATTGATCCTTATATTCATAACACATACACACACACATATTATATATATATATATATATATATATATATATATATATATATATATATATATATATATATATATATATATATATTGTCATGTTTGCCTTGAGATGTCGGGCCCACATGCAGAAAACACACTCGGAAACACAGGTCAGAATTCAAGGGTTTTATTTCTTTAACACGGGAGCACACGGAGCACAGCGCTAGTCTGCGGGACGGGGAACGATGACGGCTCGAACTACCCCGGGACCAAGGGACCGGACCAGTCTAGGAGGTAAGGGGAATGTGATTAGCAGTGGTAAAGAATGGGAGATAAAGCTATAAACATAAGCTTACCACGAGGATTGGATAACCGAGCGAGGAGACGGTAAGGAGGACTCAGCTGGGTTGTCTTGAGCAGGCGTTCGGGTCGACGGAGAGCGGGGCGAGGGGGTCCGAGCAGCACCGAGGAAGTCCAGGGATCCAGAGCAGCGAGAGGAACCGAAGAGAGGGTTGGTGTGACTCGCGTCCAGAGCTGAGGTACGTCTGATCGAGTCGGAGAGCTCAAGAGTCACGCAGGGTTCACACAGACACAGGGAAACCTTGAGAGAGCAAACGAAGGATTAGTTTCTGGAAACTAGGGCTGGCTAGAGGTCGAGGCTGTCACGCCTACCGCAACGAAAACACTCTGGCGTCCTCTCGCTGTTCGGCCGCAGTTCTTATAGAACGCTCAGATGCTGCCGAATGAGCCACAGGTGTGCGCACTCCGCCCACCGTCCAACCACGAACACCTGTGAAGAAGCAGAGGTAACGGAGCAAGGAACTAGTGAGAACAGGCTTGATTTGTGAGACGTGAAACGTGGGATGAACCCGGGAGTGGGACGGGAGACGAAGGCGAACAGTTGTAGGGCAGACTATGGAAATGATCTCGAAGGGGCCGGCGAAGCGTGGAGACAACTTTCTGGAGACTGCTCGGGAGGGTAGGTCTCGTGTGGAGAGCCAAACTCGCTGACCGGGACGGTAACTGGGAGCTGGAGTGCGTCTTCGATCAGCGAATCGTCGATTCTGTTCTGCAGTGTCTTTGAGAGCTTGAATAGTCTGAGTCCAGTAATGCCTGCACTGGGTGATGTGGTCCTTTACTGAGGGAACTGTTACTCGTGGGTTGTCATCTGGAAGCAGAGGGGGCTGATAGCCCAGAGAGATCTCGAAGGGGGACAGGCCGGTAGCTGTGGAGACGTGACTGTTGTGAGCGTACTCGACCCAGGGGAGAAACTTATTCCATTCAGAAGGGTTCTGGAAGGTTAGGCAACGGAGGGCGGTCTCCAGCTCCTGGTTCATCCGCTCTGTCTGACCGTTGGGTGATAGCCGGAGGTTAGAGTGTACCGGGCCCCAAGGGCCACGGCAAACTCCTTCCAAACCCTGGAGATGAACTGGGGACCACGGTCAGACAGGATCTCTCGGGGGATTCTGTGGAGGCGGAACACGTGTCGAACCAGGAGCTGGGCCGTGAGAAAGGCGGAGGGGAGCTTACGGAGTGCGATGAGGTGACAGGCCTTAGAAAAACGATCAACAACTGTGAGGATGGTTGTCATCCCCTGGGACGAGGGGAGCCCGGTGACGAAGTCCAGGGCGATGTGGGACCAGGGACGATCGGGGACGGGTAGCGGCTGTAGGAGGCCTGCAGGTGGTCTGTTTGACGGCTTGTTCTGAGCACACACGGGACAGGAGAGAACAAAAGTCTTCACATCTTGGGACAAGGTGGGCCACCAGAAATGGCGGGAGATGAGGGTGCGGGTTCGGTAGACGCCAGGATGGGCAGAGAATCTTTCAGAGTGCGCCCACTGGAGCACACGGGAACGAACTGAGGCTGGGACATAGTTCCGGCCGGGTGGTCCTGTACCTGGATCGGGGTCTGACTGTAGAGCCTGAGCGATCAAGTCCTGAATCTCCCACTGGAGGGCTCCAAAAACACAGGATGAAGGGAGAATGGTGGCTGGTCTCTCTTCAGAATCAGGGGAAGAGTAAAGGCGGGACAGAGCATCAGGCTTCTGGTTCTTAGACCCGGGGCGAAACGTGATGGACAAATTAAAACGAGAGAAGAAAAGGGACCAGCGGGCCTGTCTGGGATTCAGCCTCTTTGCTGTCTGGATATAGGCCAAGTTCTTGTGATCAGTCCAGATAAGGACGGGCTGCTCGGACCCCTCAAGCCAGTGTCGCCACTCCTCCAGGGCGAGCTTGATGGCGAGCAGCTCTCTATCCCCCACATCGTAATTGCGTTCGGCAGGGGTCAAGCGCCGGGAGAAAAAGGCGCAGGGGTGAAGCTTCTGGTCTGACTGTGAGTTCTGGGAGAGGATTTCTCCGTCCTGTATCGGAGGCATCAATCTCCACCACAAACTGTCTACTGGGGTCGGGGTGAATGAGGATGGGCGCTTGGGAGAATCTTTTCTTTAGGTCGATGAACGCAGAGTTTGCTTTGGGACTCCACGAGAAAGAGGACTTGGTGGATGTGAGTGCGTGGAGAGGAGCGGCGATCTGGCTGTATCCCCTAATGAACCTTCGATAAAAATTAGCGAAACCAAGGAAACGTTGCAGTTGTTTCCTGGTCTCGGGAACCGGCCAGTCGAGAACCGCCTTAATCTTCTCCGGGTCTGAACGAACTTGTCCTCCCTCTAGGATGAGCCCGAGAAATGACACTGAGGACTTGCGGAACTCACATTTCTCCGCTTTCACAAACAGCTTGTTCTCTAACAGGCGTTGGAGGACCTGTCGAACATGGTCTTGATGTTCTGAGTGATTGCGGGAGTATATGAGGATGTCGTCAAGATAAACGAAGACAAATACGTTAAGGAAGTCACGGAGGACGTCATTTACTAGAGCCTGGAACACAGCTGGGGCATTGCATAGGCCAAAAGGCATAACCCGGTACTCGAAGTGTCCCAGGGGGGTCTTGAAGGCTGTTTTCCACTCGTCCCCCCGACGGATCCGCACCAAGTGGTAAGCATTACGGAGATCTAGTTTGGTAAAGACCTTAGCTGACTGGACTGGTTCTAGGGCGGAGGAGAGTAGTGGAAGGGGGTACTTGTTTTTAACAGTTATCGCGTTCAAACCCCGATAATCGATACACGGACGCAGTGAACCGTCCTTCTTGGAGACGAAGAAAAAGCCTGCCCCTAACGGGGAGGACGAGGCTCGAATTAGACCTGCCGCTAAAGACTCCTTTATGTACTTCTCAAGGGCCTGACGCTCAGCCATAGAAATATTATAAAGGCGGCTAACCGGCAACGGGGCACCAGGCAGAAGATCGATTGCACAGTCATAAGGCCTGTGCGGCGGCAAGGAACAAGCTTGGGATTTGCAAAAAACCTGTCTTAGGTCATGGTAGCACTCGGGTACTAGCTCCACTAATTCCGGATCCGCCTGAACGAAGGACTGCGAAACGGTCTGACAGGGAGGAACTGCAGACTGTAAACAGGCAGCATGGCAACTAGAGGACCGGGACTCTACCCGACGGTCCACCCAATTAATGTGCGGGTTATGCCGCTGTAACCAAGGAACACCTAGCACTAAGGTGGCATGCTGAGTCCTGACACACACACATATATATATATATATATATATATATATATATATATATATATATATATATATATATATATATATATATATATATATATATATATATATACAGTGTGCGATTTGCAAAAAAACCAGAGGGGGGGATAATTTCAAAAGTTGTATTAATGAATCAAAGTTTTATTAATAATGATTAGCTAGCAGGTGCTCTTTCAGGTAGCTAGCTAGATCCAGTAGGTTAGACTATTGTTTACTTTAACCGCTTTGAGCACAAGATGTAATAATACTCTTTAAATACAAACAACAAAATTAATTCACAAATGTGAAGGACACAAGACATGTATTAATATAAATTTTGAAAAATCCATAATATTCAGGGGTTAAAGCAAAAACAATCAATTTGACTGAAAACATTTTCTAGTCAGCCCATATATTCCTGGGCCGTGGACGTCATGCCACCTTAGTAACCTCATTTGCTTATTGTAACAAGTCCACTTTAACCAAATCTGACAGTTCCATTGACAATTCCTGTATCTCTCCACCTTCCAGCTTCAGAGCCTTTGCAACATCATGGACAGCCCTCTGCATAATCTCCTTCACTTTCCACATCCTGGTTAACTTTCATATTTACAGCATCAAGCAAGTTCTTCCTTTGCACTTTATCCAAACTGGTCCACAGTCCACTCACCTTTCCCCTTTACAATTTCAAACCCCTCCATAAACTGCAACTAATTCAAAAGACAGCAGCTTGCATTATTACATCATCTTCTTCACACCTGTACATTAACTCCACTGTCACATTCAATATAAATCAATCCTATATACTCTGTGTCCCCACCTCTCGCTCATTGACTGCTGGAGATGGTCAACAGCCCCTCCACGACCTTCTTTGTTACAGAAAAGCGCAGCTGGAATAATATTTATGATTTTTTTTTTACTTTTTCCGAATCAGACCCAGTCAAACCGGGACATAATTTCACATTCCGACCCTCCTTCTTCTTCTTAAAAAAAAGCGCGTCATGCTAAATTAGCCGAGCTACAGCTTTACTCTTTCAGTTTTAAATAAAACATAACAGCAACAGACACACTTACCGAGGGAAGTTGTTGTCAGCTGTTTTATGCACTGAACTTTCTGACCTGCTGGTTCACATAAATCCAAAGAAAACCTTTGACCAGCGCTACTTTCATTCATGCATCTGTGGTCAGTTTGAGATTTTCTTTTAAAAGTTAAAATTATTGAACACCGAAAAACCTCAGACTGGTAGATTTCCGCTTTGCAAAGACCCGCCCTACTTTCCTTCTGATTGGCTAATGTCCTGGCTCTGCCAGATTCCATTGGTCAAGCGCAGCTTCTGTTTAAAATCTTGAATAAAAAGTCTACACGGAACATTTTGCGCTCATTTTCCAAATGACGAAAGTCCCTCACAGCGACGGAGAACATTAAACCCCTGATAATATTACTTATTCAGATCAGAAGGGGGAGGAATGTATCCCCCCCAGGGATAAAACATGAATGACCAGAGGGGGGGGACGTCACAACCAGAGGGGGGGAAAATCCCCCCCATCAAATCGCACCCTGTATATATATATATATATATATATATATATATATATATATATATATATATATATATATATATATATATATATATATATATATATATATATATGTGTGTGTGTGTGTGTGTGTGTATTTATTGCAGCAATATGGCGTTGACGTTGACGTGTGAACCTGCGCCCTATGACGTGTCTACGTATATATGTCTGTGAGTGCGGGCAGCCCTGTTCTTAATCAGAAGATAGATAGCGTGGCTGTCAGTACGCTAACAACATGCCGAAGTGCAAATGTATGTTTACCGACGATTTACAAAAGAGTTTCCCCGCTTTCAGACCGGGTCGAGACAAATGGGAGGCCTTTATTGTGCTATTCATTCATTACAGGAATTGTTAAGCATTTTTTAATAAATACATTTTAAGTAAAATTATCATTTGTTATTGGAGTTATTGCTGTTGACTTTTACTGAAAAGCATTTTTAATAAACCAACTGTAAATATCATGTTATTGTAGGATTACGTAGGCCTATGTTAAGTGACTGCATGCCACAAACATCTCTATGCATGGGAACAGCGATCCCCCCCCCCCCCCCCCCCCCCCCCCCCACGCTCCAATGTGTCCTGGGTTTCCCAAATGAAAATATGGTCACCCTATGATAAACAGACTAAAAGATGATGACTAAACAGTGATGTCATCATCAGATGAACATCTGCTCTTCACATCAATGTCCTGTTTGACCCACACAGAGAATCTCTTCAGTCTCTTCAGGTCTTGGTTCTACTGCAGAGCTGCTGTGTCTCTGCTTTGGTTAAAAGCTTCATTTAACCACAAAGATGAAGAAAGATCATCTAGAGTAAAACAACAGAACTGACTAAATCTATCTGGATGTCCATGGTAGCATTTGGCCGTCTCCTCTATGGAAATTATCAGCAGATTATCTCTAGACATATGTGAGTCTAGTGATAATACACTATGGTTGTTTTGGCTTCATCTCACTTCCAAATCATCTCTAACTATACATACAAGTGACGCCTCTTCCTTTTACTGGAAGTGACCAAACTGGGTAAAATTACTGGTAATGCATCAAAAAGAAAACAGGAGGCTCCAGTTTTCATTTAGTAAAGAGAGTCATGACTTAATGTAACAGATAACGGCGTTACGTTACTTCCACTAGAACACAGTGTGTTACTACAACTGCATCAATAAAGCAGCTTTTCTTCCCAGCATGCTCTCCGCTGCAGGAGTTTACCAGTGGCTGACTTAGTTTAGCACTTTACTTCTTCAGTGGTATAATAGCTGAAGTACATTCTACCTGCTGCTGTCTGCAGTGGAGGGAGCCCTATTTAATTTACTACAAAGTCTGTTTTAGCTTGATATATTGCTGCAAGAGAAGATTTTGGTACAACCATTTATAGCTGCTTGCAGCTTGTTAATGTCAATAATTACCAAGTTTAAAAACATTTGGTTTATTTATTGTTCTATGATGAACATTGACTATAATAATAATCATCATATCTACATAATTATATTAAAATTGATAGATTTCTTGACACTACTCCTGCTGCTGCTGGTTTTACTTTTGCTCTCTTTCTGTTTGCTGCAACTTGATAAAATCACTGTTTGCTTTTAATTAGGAACTCAGTAATCAGTTATTATTTCCTGAGTTACAACCTTCAGTCAATCAGTCTGAGGGTGAACATCATGGTTGATGATGAAATCCAACTCCACAAAATCATCAAGTAGCTCTTAGACAGCAGCTAAAGCATCTCAGCTGAAGTCTGTAGCCTGGTGTCTGTAGACAGGATCAAATACGCTCTAAATGAACGCTTTCTGAGCTCCGTTAACACCACTTAGTCTGGGGGGTTGATGCGTCACCTTGTGCTTGAATTCAGGTGCACATAATTACCTTACATGTAATTTAGGTGCCCACTTTTAAGGGTCATTAAGGGACTTGTAACTGAAGGGGCTTCAGCTCAGACCCTCATTCCTCCTCTTCCCTCTAAAGGAGCCCTTTACTCTCTTTATTGATGATTTTTCCTCACTGTTTATTTCTGACATGCAGCGCACCAATTGGGGGAAATCCTCCCACCTCAATGATTCCTCACCGCTATCATTAAGTATAAATTATGCTGGTGCCAGACATTACCAAATAGTGTTTTTTCTACAGTCACTTAATAACCAGTGAGACGCAGAGCTTGAAAAGCTGCAGCGTTCACTTGACCTCTGTGAGCAACATGTATGTCCAAAACCTGAGGTTATATCAAGCTACATGGCTTAATAAAAGAATCAAGTTACAGCATCATTTCTTTTAGATTTCTTAGTTTAGATCAGTGCTTCTCAATTATTTTCTGTTACGCCCCCCCTAGCAAGAAGAAAACTATTTGCGCCCCCCACTCCCCACCGTGACTATCCATCCCTGCATAACATTTTATCCTTATTAACATTAAAGAAAAAAAGAAAGACATATGGTCAAACTTACAAAGAATAACTTTATTAAATCGTGTTTTAAGAAATTAAAAATAAATAAATCCTTGTTTAAACTGTAAACATGTTTGACCAACTAATTGCACCATTGCAAAATTAAATCAGATCAATAAATATTTAATTATTATAATAACTAATAAACTACAAAAACTATTTACTATATATATATACTATATAGTATATACTATATACTATAAACTATAAAAATATTAACTAATATATATTCAGTTCAACAACATTAACTCAGGAGTACAATATATAAAACACTTGAACCTACAAAACCAAAATGAATTACACAATTTGTGCTCATTTTTTCTTTCTTTTTTTGATCAAAATGAGGAGGCAGTATCAGCTCCTCTGCTATGGTGTGGGGCTTTTTGCACTGCGCAGTTTGGTACGCCACCTTATATGATGCTAACAGCGCTCAATGGTTTACTGAAGTAGCCTTCACAAAACGGGATAACCGTTGGCAATATTCAGCACGTTTTCGCTGAAAAAACTCTAGCGGCTTATTGGCGTGATTGGGGTGTAACGTATTTAGGTGACGCGCTAATTTATTTGGCTTCATGCTGTCCGCTGCGAGCATTTTTAGAGACCAAACACAGCGGTCTTTCCTCTTCTCCAACCGTAGTCACCGTGAAGCCAAGCGCTAAATACGCTTCGTCGTATTTCCTCGTCTTAGCTTTCGGGTGACTTTCTTTTGTCTCATTATCTTTGTCTCTCTCCGCTTTCCTTTTCATCCCTGTTAAAAACTTTTTCATGTTGGGGGTTGTTATGTTGAATAACGGAGGTTATAGACAGAACGCAGTCGGAGCTTTCTGTTGACTCAACACTGGTAACCAAGGTAAACCTGTAAGTCGTAAAATGTTGCACTGTCGCAAACGTGACAAAAGTAACAATGAGAGCGCCACTGCCCCTACTGTAGTGGATGCGCAATTACACTTTATACTAGTACGGCCAAAAAAAAAAAAAAAAAAAAGCCTGTTCCCCAGGGTCACACGCGCCCCCCCAGGTATTGCACCGCGCCCCCCCTAGGGGGCGCGCCCCACCATTTGAGAAACACTGGTTTAGATCAAACTGATTTAGCCGATTACATGAAATTACAACATGGATTTTTTAAAGAGCTGTATAGCATATTTTTATTTCAGAGGAGCAGTCCTGCTATGGAAGAACAGAGATGTGCACATCTTTCAGGGTTCTAATTTATTGCCATTAAATGATTTACATTTTCTGCAGTGAGATTTAGCTCCAGCATGTAATAACCCATGTAATAACCTGTAGTTATTAAAGTATTTCTGATTCTGATTAAAAAAGGAGTGTAATAATGCCGGCAGAAACTTACAACTACTTTATAACTTTATTCAGTGATTATTTGTACATGTGGGGTCTGTTTCATCTGATCCATTCATGCAGGTCTATCTAGTAACAAAATCTATTCTACAAGAATAAAGCAGCAGCTGAATGGACTCAGGAAGGTGGAGTTTTGGTTGCAGCAGACAGAATTTCTGCAGATGAGCCAAAATCAGAGCAAACTGGATTTTCCTCAGAAATCTGGCATGGACCACAGAGCCGTTTACTTGTTGAGAAGGTGCAATATTGAGCGTAAATGTTGTGAATAGAGATTAAACAGACGTGATTCTGCTCATATCAGGCAGTCTTGGTATGTTGGAACAATCCCAGGAGAACAGTTTGGTGTTTTTCTGTTTAACCCACTAACTGGACAGTAAGGTGTTGACACTCCTCTTTCACTTTTTAACCAAAGGAAAACATTTCCATGTCTAGTCAGTTAAAATGAGACGCAGTTGACTGGATCCATTCTCCACCGCTCCCCCAGCCCAAAAAATGAACATAATCTCACTCTTAACTTTCCCTAAAAGTTGAGAGGTGTGATGATAGCGGATCTAGTTAGCTGAAATCTTTCTCTTCTAACTCTGTTCCAGCTCCATAACATAGTGGAACAAGCCAAAGGGCTCCTGAGAGACACTGTGGTGTTGTTAGGCTTGGCTTGTCATGGACTGTTGCTGCTGTCCTCACAACAGGAGACTATGTGAAACTAGACAGCCACCAAGATGAAGAAAGTTCTCCACACAAGGCTTGATGTCCTTCACTTCTCTGAGGAACCTTTATTCAGAGATCTGACCACGATGGGAGGTCTCACTCTGATTAAATATCACACCCAATGTTGGAGCCTATTAAGGATTCATTCATTTTTATACTAAATTATTAATGTAACAGATCTAAGGTTATGTGAATGGTAGAGCTATTGTTTATTGGTTTATTTATTGGTTTAGCTTAGACCCTCCTCCTTGTCAGTGCGCCTCCTGCTGACATTAACAAGTAGAAGCAGCTGCTGAGGTGGATCTGATTGTTTGGTGAACCAGTGAGGAGTGAAACAGTTTTTCTACACACACACACACACACCAGTTAACCTTTATATTAGAATGTTTTCTAAGTCAACTCAGAGAATATTTCTGTTATTGTTGTAAGTAAAGAAAACAGACCTTTTGAAACTGGGAAATTCTCCACGAGTGCTTTTTGTTTTGAAAAACCTCCTTCTGAGAACTACTCTGGCAATTTTTGATTTTTGGAAATTATTCAAATGCAAGAGTAGCCGTAACACGTAGAAAAACTCCACTGATGACTTGAAGAAGAGCGCAAAGTTGGGCGTCACCAGTCGATCACTCACCAACGAGCAAAGAAAGCAGCCAGCGGGCGGTGAGTAAAATCAGCTGATTGGGTTTATGAATGAAAGCGCCGCTGCGCTACAAAGAAAGATCGATCACTACAGAGAGCAAAGCTGTTGGCTTTGGAAAAGAATTGTGGCAAAGAAGGATTCTTATTGATGAACCTTTTTGAAAGTGAAGGGATCTGTGTGATAATTAACAATGTTGGAGCCTAAAGCTATGCCTGCGTCTGAGGACATGTCAAAAGAGCGCGTCCTTTCACGCAGAGGCAGATTGGGAGCCTGCACTAGAAAGATTAATGAAATAAAGGCTTTGATGAAGGATGCAGGAAATGTTGATGCAGTCAATGATTCACTACAAGCATTTAAGGAAGCCGTGGACGAGTTTAAAAATGCTCCTAAGTTGGTTCAAGAGCTCTTGTCAGAGGACGAAAAGGAAAATGATTACAATGACTGGTTTGAGCCTCGAATAACTAACCTAAACTATTTTTTGAAAGATGTTGAAAGATGGAAAAAAGACAGTGTACAGTCAACAATCAAACCATCTGACAGCATACCTAATTGTAGCCCACCTATACCCCACTAAAGTAGGTAAGGGCCCCTGAGTTCAGAAAAAAACCCTAAAATCTATTTACTCTAAACTTCTATTTTGACTTGAGTTTGTCCGACCTCTGAGTTCAGAAATAACATAAATACAACATAAGGCAATCAAAATCAATGTTATAACCCAGCCTTACTTATGCGGATTCAGGCGGGGGCGCAGGGGGCGCGCACACCCCCCTTTTGGAGACCAAAAGTATTTTTTTAAGAGCCCAAAATTTTAAACATCTTTCATAGAATTAAGATTAATAGCCAGTACCTGTCATTTAGAACGCACTGTGACGCCGGCGCAACATAAATTGTTGTCGCAATCACCGATACTGGGGGCGGCATTTAGTGCCCAAATATGGGCAGTAATGACGGCCTGACGTCACATCCTGTTTTGTTTTCAGCAGAGGCATTGCACTCACACAGCTGCGATAAACAACAATTATTTAGGATTTCCAGAGGACTTCACTATTGAAATTTTCTAGAGCTATTGTTGAAGCAACAATGCCTACGTGCATGGCAGTTTGATGTTGCAATAAATCGGGTAAAAGTGGAAAAACATCACAAAAATAAGGAGACCGCTGCTGCAGCAGACAGATTCAACTCACATCGTCCCTTTTTGGTCTCCTTGTCTCAAACTGGTATGGCTGGATTTCATCAAAAATCAGGTTGCTGTCAAGAAAGTCTTCTATATATTCCAAATCGCTCTCAGATGATGATGATAAATCCATGAAACTCCATCACTATTGCTAATTAATCCATCACTCTCTGCCGCACCGGTCGTGGCCATCTTGGATAATAGCGCGCAGTGACGAGCCTGTTCTTCTTCTACTACTACTTCTTCTTCTTCTTCTCTTTTTTTAATAGTGGTTGGCAAACAACTTTAAGGTGCGTTACCGCCACCTTCCAGATTGGAGTATGGATCAACCTTAATCTTATATTCTCCCCACAGAAAAAAGGTATGATGATCGCTAGAAAATGTTGATAATGAGAAAACATGGGGTTCTCACAAGTTGTGTAAAGTTGTAAAGTAATGCAATTTCAGGAAAACTTTTTCCAGTAACGGGAAAGTTATGAAAATTCAATTTTTGTTGCACAGTTTTTGAAAAGTAATGAAAAAAAGAGTGTAAAGTTAAAGGTATACTATGCAACCGGGGTTGATTTTCCAGCGAGGCTCCCCACAGAAGGCGAAAGTAAAAGTGCACTGTCGTATAGATGCTCGGCTGTTCTGGTTTCTCCGTCAAGCCAGGCGCGGTTGTTTTGAGCTTAGCAGACAGGCGAACGCAACGAAAAGTCGAAAAAATGGCAGTAAAAACAATGACTAACACAGTGAAAGTATGAACATGCACGCAGAGAGAGAGAAACCATTCCAATGTTACTTACAATCGCATCAGCAGAAACGCGAGGTCCGCGTCAGCCTTGCAGCCTTCTTTTTCTTTTAGCTCTTGCCAGAGCCATAGAGAGAAAGAGTTGCGACACTCTTTGATGTCACCACCAGGGCAGTCACGTGGTTCGTGTAAACTGCTATAGTTCCAAAACATACGCTGGCTTTCATGTTCTTCTATGGGACAGACAGCAGCGATTGCGTTATTTAACGGTAAATATATATATATATATATAAACATACACCCTACTACTTTTTCAGCTGTTATTGGTGGCAAAAAGCGTACAACGGAGTCCAAAGGGCGTGTCGCAACTCTTTCTCTCTATGGCTCTGGCTCTTGCCATTCGGAAAAAGCTTGCCCGATGTTCACCCGTGTACGACTCCTCTCTCTGTCCAGAGCCCTTTTCCTCTTTCTTGCCTGCTCCGACATGGGCTTTCGCTGTTTTCTTGCTGGTTCCGCCATGATAACTGCACAAATATCACCACTGCACTAGCAACGAGCAAGCCTTTCACTGGGGGCGTGTAGCAGTTCTCGCCGTAAAGCAAGACCGACTCTCGCGATGCACACGAGACGTCTGAGCCTGTGGGTGCGGGCCGTGGGCTCCTGTACGGTATTTCCCCTACAGACCACCAGGGCGGCCAAGAAAACCTTAGTTCGACCTGAAATGACTCATTTAATCATCCAAAACGATATGGAACACATTAATTAACTGAAAAATGTTGCATAGTATGCCTTTAAAAAAATAGTGGACATTGACACGCATACAATAGTTATTGTAATAGTGTGTATTGTCTGATCAAAACCTTTTAGTGCCACATGCGTTTTATTGTTAAAACTAAGAATGGTCTCCTTTATGAAAACATACTAGGCTTAAAACTAGTTCCAAGCAACTTGCATATGATGAACGATGAGAGTGAGAAAGAGATCTTTACATCATATAAAGATGATCTACCATCAGGATCAACATTCAGGCAGGAAGTGAAGTTGTGGCACACAAAGTGGTCATCATCAGTGGAAAAATCCAGCTCTCTCCCTGAAATTCTAAGGATAACAAATATGAAGTGCTTCCCAAACATTTCTATGATTCTTCACCTTCTGTCAGTTATACCTTTTACCAGTGCTTCTGTGGAATGTGCTAACTCAGGCTGTAAAGCAGTGAAAACTTTGCTGAGGTCAACAATGGGACAGGAAAGGTTTGTGGTTTTGCTACTTATGTATGTCCACAAGGACATTCATTTAGACATCAACAGAATCATAGACATATTTGCCCAGAAGCATCCTAGAGGGTTGACATTCATAAACCCATTATCATCATCAGCATAAAGTTGAAGGTGTTGTAGAAGAGAACAATATTCTTTGTCAAGTCTTACTGTTCTATTATAGGCTTATAGCTTAACTTCACCATACATGTTCATTGGTTTAACTTACTTTAAAAAAAAAAAATTCTCAACATGGTTTATCTTGTTAAAATATGTTAAAAAATCCTTTATCACTTGAACCATACCAAACTGTTCTTAAGTCCTTGGGTCTTTCGAAGTATTTGTTCATCTTAATATAGTTTATATGGTTAAAATATATTGTTAAAATACATGTATATTTTAAAAACTCTTGTCACTTGAACCATACCAAACTGTTCTTAAGTCCTTGGGTCTTTTTATTTCATTTTCTGTATAAATATCATTTCTGGAAATAAAGAAAATCTTTTTTTGATTAATTGTTAAGTATAATTTTTTCTTCAAACTACTTTTTAACCTTGTGCATGCTGTAAAAAGCCCGAGATTTTGACTTAAAAACCCATTTTCAATTACAATAATGTAATCATGGTAATTCCACTTAGTAGTAGTAGTAGTAACTTTTATTTGTCCCAATATGGGCAATTTTTGTGCAGTAGTAATAATAAACATTCACACTTCACACATAAAAACACAAGAAACACAAAATATAAAAGTAAGGTGAATAAATATATATAAATATGTGCAGAGCAGAGAATGAATAAAGCGAAGGCCTATATGTATGCAACATATAACTATCTGCTTTTCCTGGTAGCATTTAGCAGCTGGACAGCAGAGGAAAGAAAAGAATGTTTGTATCTATTTGTCTGAGCTGGTGGATATTTAAAACGGGAACCAGAGGGTAGAAACTGAAATTGGTTGTGTAAGGGATGGGTGTAATTATCCAAGATGGACTCAGCCTTCCTAATGGGGTACCGCGAACGAGCTATTTTTAGAAACGTAACGTCACAATGACGTCACATCACGTGGTACGCAGTGGGGCAAACTCCGGAAACCCGCCGCTGTTTTGCTGTAAAAGAGACGTGCGTTACCCTTGGTTTTACTCGGTAAACGACTGCTTTTTCCAAATCTAAGACCATGGTTTTTAAACATTGTTGCTATGGAACGTGCAACAGCGACTCGAGGTACGCTGATCGGCCGCATATGAAGGATGTTTTCTAAATTACTTTCCCGAAATTCAAGAGTGCCAAGGAGAAATGTGTGCGCTGGGTACACTGGTGCGGTCGGCCTACATATGTAGCAAGCATTTTGTCGGAGGAAAGGGCCCAACCGAAGAACATCCTGACCCAATTCCAGCGACATCAAGTCAAGGTAAGAGTATTTTGGTGGCCGACATGTTAATAAAGAAGTGCCTGCTACCATGATAGCATATAGGCTGTCATGGTAGCAGGTGCTAACATGATAGCCTGCTACCAGGATAGCTTACTCAAAAACATTTCAAATGAGACAAACATTAAACATATACCCATTCCTGGACGGTGATTACAAAAAAAAAAATAAAAAATAAAAAACGGCCGACGCCGCCATGATCGCCGCTAGGGCTGAACGATTTTGGAAAATAATCTAATTGCGATTTTTTTTCTTAATATTGCGATTTAATGCGATTTTTTTTCCAGTTTAATTTATTATGTGTTTTTAAACATATACAAACAACAAATCAATTTGTTTCCTCGCTGTGCAGATTAGTTGCTAAAACACCTACAGCATCTAAACTCAGAGCAGAAATGATTGCGTTCTGCCTACGATATATTTCAACCAAAATTGCAATTTTGACTTTTCTCTGCATTAACCACAAGCAACAAAAATGGCCTCTAAATAAAGATGTTTGTAAACAAGGACTATTTAAAACAAGAACTTTTAATGTTTCTATTAATCAGAATATTATTCAAGAGAACAGCTTTTAATTGATTTGGACATCAATCCTTGTTGAACATAAAGTGCAACCAACAAGCAAGTCTATGTATTAAACTGATTGACCAGAACTTAATGCTATGTATGATAATATAAACTATAAAACAAGTAATAAAATTAGATTATCTCACTGCTGCAACTGTCTTCCCTTCCATGTGGAGGCAAACCCACTTTAAACATTTTACCAACACCTAATGGACGTGTCTGATTCACTAATTGCTACATGGCCAAAAATTGCAGACTCTGCGATTTGGAAATTGCGTTTTTTTAAATCGCGATTATATTGAAAATGCGATTAATTGTTCAGCCCTAATCGTATGGAGGACCAAGTCTTCCAGATCTAAAAATAAATACAGTAATAAATAAATGCTCAATAAATAAATAAGCATACAATTAATTGCCACCAAATTAATAAATGTAGGTAGAAATTAAATTATACAGTGAGACATAAATGTATATATCTCTTTTAATTAGCTTATTCTTTTATTCGCCTTTGTAATAATTACCTTATTTATTTATTGTGTGTTATAATCTTCAACTTTATTTATTAATTACTTATTTTTTTAAGTATTTATTTTTGTGCATGTTATAATATTTTTGTCTGTTTTATTCTTCCTTTGTATTTTTTTACCCTATATATTTCTGTGATGCTATTTATTTCTGCCTGTCGCTTTTACATTTCTGCCTGTCCTTTTTACATTTCTGTATGCATTTCTGCCTCATTATGCAAATGAGGAGGGGCTGTGTCTTAAGGGCTCAACTTCTGCCCATTGGTTGGTTAGCATTTTACTGCGTCGGTCAAATCTACATGGCTTTTCCCCGCACTAAAGCATTAAGTAATGTCAAACTCATCAGGCAGACGTTCAGTGTCCAACCTCTTAAGGAAAGCTGCTAATAGACTGGAAGAATTAGAACGCTGTACATTTGGGATCTGAATGTTTTTCTGTGGTTTCAGATTCGGTTTTTCCAGATCAGTAACTCATCGGCGGATGATTTATTCTACAAAACAGACACCTCTCTGCAACCACAGCAAGGGAGACACTGAGCTACAACCGTAGTTTCCTCAAAACGAGTCTCCCATCGCGCTGGGTGAATTACATTGGACCCTATGCAGAGCTCGCTTGATAAGAAAATACTGTGGTTGATTATAAAAGGCACAATATGAATTATCAGATTCACATCCAGGCAATATAAAGCACTACATATTGTCATTATTCTATCCATGTTGGTCTAATTTGTGAAGGAGGCGGAGTTTCATCAAGCCGATCCAACATTTCCCCCTCAGCTGCAACACTTGGGGTTCACGCTGCGTCTTTAAGCATGATCCAGCACCGCAGTGAAGTTGGTTTGAATTTGGATATTGGACATTACAGCTCCGCGCAGTCAGCGGGATCTAGCTCATGGTTAATCCGGTTGAGGGACTCCGATTTCGGCCAGCGTCTCTCAGCTGCTCCCTCCTCCCACACGCGGTGGTGCATTTAGAGACCGTCAAAAAACTTTTGAACCAAGCTCTCTTGAGAAATAAAAATCAATAAATGTATTATCTTGTGACCAGCTAAGATAAAGTAATATAAATTGATGCCAATAGATAAAAATCTGTAAGGCACACTTGTTTTTATTAATTTTTAAGCTATTTTCAATTTTCAAGACAAATTTGGACTTTTCTTCAATAGCTTCCAGGTCATGTGACCCACTCACTCAAATTCTTTGTGAAATTGTTCTACTACTTCAGCCAACTATTGTCTTTGAATAAATCTTAAAAATTGAAAATAGCTTAAAATGGAATAAAAACAAGGGTGCCTTACAGATGTTATTTAGTGGCATGATTTTATATTAGTTTTGTCATAGGTGGTCACAAAATACGGAATTTATTGATTTTTGTTTCTCAAGAGTGCTTGATTCAAAGGTTTTTTGGCGGTCCCTAAATGCACCACGCGTGTGGGAGGAGGGAGCAGCTGAGAGACGGTGGCCGAAATCGGAGCCCCTCAACCGGATCAACCATGAGCTAGATCCTGTTGACGTGGAGTCAACGGGACTTTTATAATCAACTACAGTATTTTCTTATCAAGCGAGCTCTGCCAGCGCGATGGGAGACTCGTTTTGAGGAAACTACGGTTGTAGCTCAGTGTCTGCCTTGCTGTGGTTGCAGAGAGGTGTCTGTTTTGTAGAAGAAATCATCCGCCGATGAGTTACTGATCTGGAAAAACCGAATCTGAAACCACAGAAAAACATTCAGATCCCAAATGTACAGCGTTCTAATTCTTCCAGTCTATTAGCAGCTTCCCGTAAGAGGTCGGACACTGAACGTCTGCCTACTGAGTTTGACATTACTTAATGCTTTAGTGCGGGGAAAAGCCATGTAGATTTGACCGACGCAGTAAAATGCTAACCAACCAATGGGAAGAAGTTGAGCCCTTAAGACACAGCCCCTCCTCATTTGCATAATGAGGCAGAAATGCATACAGAAATGTAAAAAGGACAGGCAGAAATGTAAAAGCGACAGGCAGAAATAAATAGCATCACAGAAATATATAGGGTAAAAAAATACAAAGGAAGAATAAAACAGACAAAAATATTATAACATGCACAAAAATAAATACTTTAAAAAATAAGTAATTAATAAATAAAGTTGAAGATTATAACGCACAATAAATAAATAAGGTAATTATTACAAAGGCGAATAAAAGAATAAGCTAATTAAAAGAGATATATACATTTATGTCTCACTGTATAATTTAATTTCTACCTACATTTATTAATTTGGTGGCAATTAATTGTATGCTTATTTATTTATTGAGCATTTATTTATTTCTGTATTTATTTTTAGATATGGAAGACTTGGTCCTCCATATAATCGCCGCGCAGGAAAAAAAAACAAAGCTTACCGTTCATCAACTCGGCCAGTTTTCTGGTCTTTTTAAGCCCTCAACACTCAATAGGGTAGTTCATTGTTATTGTTTTGATGCGGGTTTTTCGCGCATGCGCGCCGGATTGGTAGGCAAAAGGCGAACACAAAGGCGGCCGCAAACAGAGAAACTGACGAGTTCTCCACGTATTTTTCTACTTTAGATAACGTATTACAAGATCGTTTTAAGAGTAAGTTGATGATTGATGGTATCAGATTGCAAGATCCACACAGCAAAAGCCTGAAGGGACGGAGCGAGTCTGTGAAATGCTGACCAAGTGTTCCGTACCGCGACATACAGCTGCCTTATACTTCGGTAAAGTTAGAAAGATATTCACAGATTCGGCTTTTCCGGATCAATAACTCATCGGCGGATGATTTATTCTACAAAACAGACACCTTTCTGTAACCACAGCAAGGCAGACAGTGAGCTGCAACCATAGTTTCCTCAAAACGAGTCTCCCACCGCGCAGGGAGAATTACATTGGGCCCAGGCCAGTACAGACAAGAGAGCATGGAAGCATGAAACCACTGGACCCGCCCGGTAGGTTAAAAAAAATTGTTCGCCACGGATTATTTTGGTGTTTTTGTGGGTGGGGGTGTCGGCGACATTGCAGCGTAAACACAGAAGTACTAGTGCCCGTGAACGGGCGGAGGAGAGCGGCTGCTGCTCCAGACAGCCAGAGAAGCCGCTTCTGCTGGTAGAAGCGGTAGCGGTAACAGAAGCGGCTGCTGTAGCAGCAGCAGAAGCGGCTTCTCCGGCCCGTGTAGCGATCGCCACCTCCCCTCCGCCGCTATTTCAGTAGAACAATGACTAGAGCAGAATTAAGTTGTATTTACCGGAGATGAAGTGTAGACTGCAAATTCTGTCATAGTATGATGTCTCCCCCAGTCCATTGGGAGTGTCTGCCTGTGCTCTTTTCATTGAAAATATCCATTTCTTTCTTCGGTAAACGACAGAAACGTACATCCAACGATTTGGAATGCCTCTCTGTGCAACCGGGAGCACAACAAGTCGTAGGCATTGTTTAGATTCCAAAAATAAACTAACTAAAAGTACGCTCTAAATCACCCGTTTTGTCATGTAGTAGACGAGAGCAGCTATGCTTTTTGCCTACCCCGCGGACGCGGATGTAGCGCTGACATCACGCGTGAACTGGTCTATTATACACTGGAGTGCTAATCGTCGTCTGTTAGAACGAGTCGCTGTGAAGCCACCAGCCGCCATATTGGTACTCCCTATTTACCCCCAGTAACTAGGGAATATGTGCGCTACAGCATCGAATAACGAGGATTTTCTCATGTTCAGGGGGGGCTTAAAACTTTTAAAATGTCAAATGCCACATACTTTATGTTATGTTCTAAAACTGTCAAGTACTGAGAAAATCATATGCTGAAATATTTTGCATTTTATCTATCTATCTATCTATCTATCTATCTATCTATCTATCTATATATATATATATATATATATATATATATATATATATATATATATATATATATATATATATATATATATATATATAATTTAGAAATATATAAATAACAATACACAAAAACCTATATTTACATATATGTATACATACAAACATATACACATACTTATATATACATATAATATGAATAACATGTAAAATATTTCAGCACATCATTTCCTAGTAGTTGATAGTGTTAGTACATCCACTGACTGTAGAATTACCTGTGAAACGTTTTCACACAGCCAGAAAACTGCTTGTTGTTGCAACCAAATCCTGTGGGACTCTGTGAGAGTAGGGAGTAGCAAGATGGCGGCCGGTGACTTCAGGTTTTCAGTAAAATCAACACTTCAGTGTATTATATAGCTCAGTGGAGTATACTCCTTATGCTCTGCATCACTTCCTTTATCAAAACACTAGCCCTTTCAAAATAAAACATGTGACAACGCTCTTTTTTTAACAAAACCCTTTTAACAAACATTATTAGATTTGTTAACATCTTCCAGTACATAATGTTGTTTATGAACGTTTTTTCTTATTACAGCTTTAACACATTCAAAGTTGAACACTTCAAATACTCATCTAAATATGAATTCCTAACCACATAAGCCCTGACCATTTCAAAGGGGTTACACAATGTATCACAGAAATCAAAGTCATCTTCTTCCACATCCAGATCTTCCTCAGTCTCTTCTGAGTTAACTAAGGCCAAAGCAGAACAGGCTGCTGCACTGGCACCAGTTGATGCCTTGAAAGAAAAACATGCTTTACAAATGGAGGAAGCAAAAAGTTAAAGATGGAGCAAATTGAGCTAGAAGCTGATCTTGCAGCATCAAATGCTAAAATAAAGACCTTGCAAAGTGATGAGGTGGACCAGAAACCGTCTTTAGGTGACGGCATGAATGAATTTTATAGCTCTCATCAAGAACCACATTCAATAGAGGGCAATGTGGAATTTATGCACCTAGGTGCTATACCAAAAACTCCACTTCAACGGACCATTTTGGAGAGAAATCTTCTCCTGGGAGTTTAAGCTCAGCAGAGAATAAACCTCGAAATAAGAATCCCATTGAAAGTGAAACTGAAGCTGCAACTTATGATCGTAATGCATCTGGAACTGCACCAGATTACCCAGAGGTGGCTGTTACTGCTGATAATGAACATTTCAATGTTATTCAAAGACTAAATGACACAGCAGAACTCATTGCCAGCCAGCAAAATCTGTCTTTGTTACCTCTGAGAAATATTTCTCTTTGATGGTAACCCATTAGAATACCAGTCTTTTGTTCATGCATTTGAACAATTAATTGAAGACAAGATTAAAAATGATAGACAGACTGTATTATCTAGAACAATTCACATCTGGTTTGCCAAGAGATTTGGTTCGCAGCTGTTTACATATGGAAGGAAGTAAAGGCTACAGAGAAGCTAAACAACTATTAAAGGAGCACTTTGGAAATGAAATGAAAGTTTCTGGAGCTTATTTGGATAAAGCCTTGAACTGGCCAGCGATTAAAGCTGAGGATGGAAAGATGCTGTATGCATATGCAATGTATTTGAGAGGATGTTGTAATGCAATGCAAGATTTACAGTACTTGGAGGAACTTGAAATCCCATCAAACTTAAGGCTGCTAGCATCCGAACTACCTTACAAACTGCAACAAAGATGGTGAACCACAGCCTATGAAATACAACAGAAAACCGGCAGGAGAGTCAGATTTAAACATCTTGTCACGTTTGTGGAAAATCATGCTAGCATGCTTTTGGATCCTTTGTTTGGAGACCTTCAAGACCAAACATCAACAAATAAAACATTCCCAAGAGGCAAAGGTGAACTAAAATCAATGAGGTAAAAACAGTAGCTTTGCAACATCAATAGTTACTGAGAAAACAGGATGTGCTATAAAGCAATCAGTTTTGCCTCCACCACCTCCTGACTCCACACCCAGTCCCATCAGCCCTCACTGTGGATTCTGCCAGGGAAAACACAACTTGGCTGACTGTCTGCGTTTTAAAACAGAGCCACATGACGGTAAAGCTGAATTTCTGAGAAGGCATGGATATTGCTTTGGTTGCCTACTAAAAGGTCATTTAAGCAAAAATTGTAAGAGGAGACTAATGTGTCAAGTTTGTCGAATGAAACATCCAACAGTACTCCATGTTAAAAGTGCAAAAGTTTCAAAGCAGGACAGTCAAACGGAGATTGAAGAAACTCCCATAAGCAGTGCTCTTGTTTCAGGAGGTGATGCCACCGGGGCCGGGAGAGAATGTGCACTTGCAATTGTGCCTGTCCGAGTTAGGGTGGCAAAAGGGGACGAATATATTCAGACCTATGCTTTCCTCGACCCGGGCAGCACGGCGACGTTTTGTACCGAAAGATTGATGAACCGGCTAAATTTGAAAGGTCGCAAAGCAGAGATACTTCTGCGAACAATGGGACAGGAAAAGTCTGCAGGAACCTATGAGGTCAGAGGACTGGAGGTGGGAGACTTGGAGGGCTGCACATACTTGGACCTGCTGAAAGTTTACACACAGGATAAAATACCTGTCTCCAAAGAGATGTGGCCTCATCTCAGGGGTGTCCATTTAAAGAAAATTGAGGCAGACACTGAACTCCTCATTGGAACTGATGTTCCTCGAGCATTAGAGCCATGGAAAATAATAACCAGTCATGACAATGGAGCGTATGCAGTGGAAACAGTACTTGGATGGGTGGTAACTGGACCACTTGGTGTTGATAGTACCACAGAATATGCTGGGCCTATTGCAGTGTCCAGTAACAGAATTTCTGTTACTGAACTGAAGGATCTGCTCATCAGACAATATAACCAGGATTTCTCTGAGAACCTGTATGAAGAGAAAAATGAGATGTCTGTTGGGGATAAGCGTTTTATGGAGATTGCTTCTGGCTCATTGTATATTAAAGATGGACACTACCACCTACCACTTCCTTTCAGAAATAAAGACAAAGTTATGCCTGATAACTATAAAATGGTTAAGGAACGCACACTGCACCTTATGAAAAACTGTAAGAAGGATAAGATGTATACAGAAGAATAGACATCCTTCATGGAGGACATGTTGAAAAAGGACTATGCAGAAAAGGTTCCATTTGAGCAGCTTTGCAGGGAGGATGGACATGTCTGGTACATTCCACATCATGGTGTTTACCATAAGCCAAAGCACAAAGTGAGGCTGGTGTTTGACTGTACATCCTCGTTTCAAGGAACCTCTCTGAACAAGCAGCTCCTCCAAGGTCCTGCTTTAACAAACACCCTTATTGGGGAGTGGTTAAGGTTTCACCAAGAACCCATCGCAGTGATGGCAGACATTGAAGCAATGTTCTATCAAGTCTTTGTGGATGAAAAGGACAGAGATTTCCTGAGGTTTCTGTGGTGGCCAGAAGGGAACATTAACAAACCTCTTGAGGTTTACAGGATGAAAGTTCACCTCTTTGGCGCTGTATCATCACCAAGCATTGCTAATTTTGCTCTGCGTCAAACTGCTGCTGACAACCAGAAACATTATTCTGATGAAATTATTGAACCCATTAAAAGTAACTTTTATGTAGATGATTGCCTCCGATCAGTGGCAACCGTGAACCAGGCAATGAAGCTTGTCACGGATCTCACCAAAATATGCAGTGAGGGAGGTTTCACATTAACAAAATGGGTCAGCAACAGCAATGAAGTGCTGGCAAGCATCCCTGAACGTCACAGAGCTGGAGCATTTAAAGAACTAGATCTGGATAAAGAAAAGCTGAAAGAACCAATAACAGTTGAGTCTGCACTTGGACTCCACTGGGATACTCTCAGTGATACCTTCAGCTTTAAGGTGACCATCAGGAGTCCACCTGCTACCAGAAGAGGTCTACTGTCCACAGTGAGTTCAGTATACCACCCATTAGGATTTCTTTCTCCTTTCATCTTGAAAGCCAAACAGTTACTCCAGGAACTCTGCAAATCCAAGTATGGATGGGATCGTGTCATTCCCCAGGAATCTGCAAAGCCTTGGCAAAGATGGCTCAAGGAGTTAAATCTGCTACATGACTTTCAAGTTCCAAGATGCATGAAGCCTGAAAACTTTGATCCTGTGGAAACTGCTGAACTGCATGACTTTTGTGATGCAAGTGAGTCAGGCTATGGTACAGTAAGCTACCTCAGATTATTAAATCATCAAGGTCAAATCCATATCTGCTTCATGTTTGGAAAAGCTAGAGTGGCACCTCTAAAGCAGATGACCATAGCCAGACTGGAACTCACAGCAGCAACACTGGCTGTTAAGGTGGATCGAATGCTAAAGAAGCAGCTGCATTTACCACTTACAGATTCAACTTTCTGGACAGATAGTACCTCTGTGCTGAAATATATTCACAATCAAACTAAAAGATTTCACACTTTTGTATCCAACAGGATTGCCATAATCCATGACCTGTCCCACACCAGCCAGTGGAGATACGTAAATTCAAAAGTCAACCCAGCCGACGATGCATCAAGAGGCTTTATGTGGAATCGTTCTTAAGATCAAGATGGCTGACCGCTGCTGAATATCTCAGCAGAGAAAAAAGAACATGGCCGAAGCACACAGAAGGTCTGAAAGAAATACCAGCAAACGATCCTGAGGTGAGAAAGGAGATGACAGGTAACAGTGTGATAATGGAGGATCAACATCCAATATGCAGGATAATCAGGTATCATTCATCATGGAACCGACTTCAGAAGTGATGAAAAAGCTGAAAAATCCAAACCTGTCAGTGGAGGACATGCAGAACGCAGAGAAAGCTCTCATTTGTTTTGAACAGAAATGCTACTTTCACTGTGAATTTACTTGCTTGGAACAAGGCAAACCTCTCAGTTCAAGAAGTACCATCCTCAAACTGGATCCGACGCTCGATGGTGGCATCTTGACAGTTGGTGGCAGGATAAACAAAAGCGCAATGCCAACCCACCAGAAAACCCCATCATTCTACCTAAAGCTTCACATTTATCTAACCTCATCTTCCAACAAATTCATCACCAAGTTGGACATTCAGGAAGGAGCCACATGCTCTCCAAGCTGAGGCAGAAATTCTGGCTCCCTCATGCAAACTCCTTAGCCAGAAAAATCATCAAGAGCTGTGTATTCTGTAGACGCATGCAGGCCAAAGCTGGTGAACAGAAGATGTCAGACCTTCCTGAGGACCGTGTATTTCCAGACCTACCTCCTTTTAGTCACGTTGGCATTGACTACTTTGACCTTTTTACTTCAATAGGACCAAACGGTGGGGCGTCATATTCACCTGTCTGGTGAGTCCAGCTGTCCACCTGCAGATGGACAATTTCTTAACAGATTCCTGCATAAATGCTATACGCAGATTCATCTGCAGAAGAGGATCAGTGACGAGCATCAGAACAGACTGTGGGACAAAC